>NW_017306284.1:2766251-2779281 GCF_000935625.1 Nanorana parkeri | reverse complement strand
GTGTTTGGAGAGGAGGGGGGGCACATTGAGGAACCTGGCCTTCAGGCAGCAGAGAGAGTAAATCCGGCCCTGAGCGCTACACTAAATGTGCCATTGGTCTGGTCCTGTGAATGGCTGTGCTTTGCATTATCATAATGCTTTATCAAAATTAATTTAAAATGTTTGGGTTGGCAGAACACTTTTTTTAAGGCAGTGCATCACAATGCATGCCATGTGTGTTGTGATGCGCTGCAGCGCGGGGGCCTTGCCTGCTACTGTAATAGTGTGTTGGGGCGTCATTTCAAATGAATGGCAACTTAATGCACCACACCATGTTACACAGTTACATAGTTAGTCAAGTTGAAAAAAAGACACAAGTCCATCGAGTTCAACCTATAGAGCATCAAGTTCAACCTACAGAGTTACCTCACACATTTTGAATGGCACCCCAATGCACCTAGTCAGCACACCACAATGTACACAGGTGATCCACATATGGCTCCAATTTTTTGTTTCGTCACATGTAGCCCTCACAAATCGAATTGTAGCTCCTGTTTATCAGAACACCAGCTGCCTTATTACCTTCTAATAAATCACACACAAAAAAAATAAAATAATTCTGTTAATAATTTAAAATTAATAAAAGTCACATCTACGGATGTATTATAAATATATTTCATTTGAAGCCTCATGCAGTGATAGAAAGCTTTACTTCGGGTGAGATTGTTTACTTCAAGATGCCACTAGGTGGTGACAGTTACTTGTTACACATTAGTGAGAGAGGACTGCAAATATTATGAGGGATGTGAAGAGAAATAGGAAAGTATGTAGCAGCTGAAATATGTATAATGATGATTAACATACGCCAGGTAAATGCAGGATAAAAAGTTCATTTCCAGAAATTAATCCTTCAGATATGTGTCTTCCACTCTGGCTGGTGGAATGTCCCTCGGTTGTCAGCGCTCTTCTTCTCTCCACTCCGGCTGGTGGAATGTTTCTCGGTTGTCAGCGCTCTTCTTCTCTCCACTCCGGCTGGTGGAATGTCCCTCGGTTGTCAGCGCTCTTCTTCTCTCCACTCCCGCTGGTGTAATGTCCCTCGGTGGTCAGTGCTCTTCTTCTCTCCACTCCGGCTGGTGGAATGTCCCTCGGTTGTCAGCGCTCTTCTTCTCTCCACTCCAGCTGGTGGAATGTCCCTCGGTTGTTAGCGCTCTTCTTCTCTCCACTCTGTCTGGTGGAATGTCACTCGGTTTTTAGCGCTCTTCTTCTCTCCACTCCGGCTGGTGAAATGTTTCTCGGTAAATGAGGGCTCCCTTCCCCCCCCGCCCCAGACAGTGATATGTTGTGGGTCAGAGTTGATGGTCAGAAATACAAATCCTTTGGCAGGTAGACATGTGCGATTCGTTTCGTTCCGAATCGAAATTCGGACGATTTTGGCAGGTAAAACCGTTCCCATCTGTGTATTTAGCTTTTTTCCTGGAGTTTAGCTTTAAAGCAGTGTCCTTCTTTTCCACTAGACAGGACTTTTTTAATTGTTCCAGTTTTAATCATACGATTTTAGCAGCTATGGGTTACCTGTAATATGGTATACCAGGGGTGGGCAACTCCGACCCTCCAGCTGTACTGGAACTACAAGTCCCATGAGGCACTGCAAGACTGACAGTTACCGGTAGGACTCCCGTAGGCCTACTGGGATTTGTAGTTAAAGCACAGCTGGAGGGCCAGAGTTGCCCCCTCCTGAAGTATACAATATTTTCATCTCTAATATAAATATCCTGTTTATACTCTCATATTGAATTGTACTCCAGCGGGAAGCAGATGTGAAATCCACTCCACTTCCTGACATGTTTCAAGTCAACAGTTTGTATTAAAAAGGTGCAATTCCGAGAACGAAGTGTGAACTAAGCTAAAAAGTTCCTTCAACACCGGTTACATAGCCTGACAGTTCTGTGCAAGCCGTGCACTGGAGTGGGTAAAAAAATTACCTTGAATCACATGAGATTCATCACCATGGAAACAGCGAGGGATGAACAATGTCTCAGAGTCTCTCCCTGACAGTGGGAAATGGTAAGCACAGCGTATATGTAAATGGGACTGTCTTTATATCAAATCACACGTACAAGTGCCCACGGACACATACGACTTACTGTGTTGAGTCAAAGCATGCGAGAAATATATATCAGTCTGGTGCTGATGAAGAGAGATCACTGTATTTTAGAGCGAGCTGAAATGATGCAGAATCCTTGGAATCCCTTTAACTTAAAGGCAAAGTCCACGTTTAAAAAAATAAAATAAAAATGCACGCAATTTTTTTAAACAAAAAAATGAGCATTTGTTATTTTTTTGCACTGGAGCCAGTAAAGCATTGCAAGTGCAAACAGTGGATGATGGGTGCAATGCTCTGGCTCCTGCAGATTATTCCTCCAGTCCTTGTCCATACCGAGGTACAGACTTTCAGTTACAAGGACGGGAGGAAGAATGAATGGACTACATGTGCATGGATTCCATTGAAACGCAGTGACAGACAAGACTTATGGTATCTCCGTTCACTAAGGATCTGTGAATGGATGGCGCATCTGTGTGGGCGGAGCCATGAACGGCCGCGCTGGATTAAAAAACAAATGTTGGAGCCTGCAAAGAGAAGAATCCCCAAATTCAGGTATCTGGAGAGGTGGGGTGCTGGTGATTTGGCCATGTTTCATGTTACACCCTGAATATGGCTGTAACATGAAACATAGGTGTTCCTATACTTGTCAACTCCATCTGGGCTGCTAGTGCCACCTGGTCTCATATTGTTAAAGGTAAAACTAGCCTTTAATCCATTCCCCCAAACCTGATATTTCAGTTTTTGGTAGATATTAAGGCCAATTTACTTCTTTCCATGTACTTTAAGGTCTTCTTCAAACCATTCGTGTTGGGCAACATAGGCAAATGCAATTGCACAGCATAGGCAAGTCAATTTGCCTTACATCCTATTTTTTCAGAGGAAGCAAATTAAAAACGTTTTCATTCAATTCGTCAAAGGAAACACATTTTTATGTTTCGGATTCGGAGGCAACGAGCCTCAGAGTCCAAAAACCGCACACTAAAACCGCAGAACGAGTGGCGACCATATCGGCTGCCGGCACGTTCTGCGCATGCTCGCCGCCATTTTGGAGTAGATCTAGGTATACACCAAGATGGTGCCGCCCACATGTTCGAGCGCCGCCATCTTGTTGTATACCTAGATACTCCAAAATGGCAGAACGCGATGTCATGTGACTTCACGCGCTCCGCCTCCAAGATGGCGGCTGGCATGCGCAGAACACGCCAGCAGCCAATATGACCACCGGCGTATTCTGAAAACTAATTAATGTATGCCAAAATATCGTTTTAGTATATTCGGGCATATATTAAATTTGTTATTTCAGATTCGGACGAATCGCCGAATCAACTGATTTTCCTTGCTTTGTAGGTTCATCAGAATGCGCATGTCTACATCCTATTGTTTAAGCTCACACCAACGTGCTGCATTGTAAACTGAAAACACGAAGCGCACAGCTTACCCCTAACATGCGTCCCCGCAATCCACATTCAGTGCACGGATGACTCTCTTCCGGAGTAATAGGCTCAAAAACTGTGGAACCAGCACACGATGATCTTCCAGAGAAATTCAAACTTTATTCCACATGCATCTGTGCAAAGCACAACCACTGACGCGTTTCTGCCTTAGTCATAGCTAGTTTGAACTAACACCAACCCCACTAAAATAGCACGCCACGCAGGGCGGGGAAAAACACTTAGGGAGCACCTGCATCTAATAAACAGTCCATGTGATTAAATAAATAAAAAACAAGACATAGGGAAAGAGGAGAGTACACACTTCAGAATTATAAGTGAACATCATCAAAATCAAATATTGAATAATAAAACCCATAATAACAGTGGGACACTAACATCAAAATATTATGTCAAATCACTTATTATATAAAACTAGTGACCCACCGATAGTTTAGGTCACTGTGAAATCTAAAATGACAAATAAATTAAAAATCCACAGGGCTACATATTGCAAAACTTATCTAAGCACATCACCTCCTCTAAGAATAGGAAGCACCCCTTCACAAAAAAAACCAGCATGTTACCTCCATTTTACATGCTACCAGGAAAACAGAGGGATCAAAAAGGGGGTTATGGATGCATGTTACCTCTATGCATTCCTCCAAGGTTGTAAAATACAGAGGCTTGTGGGAGAGAAAAAAAATGCATGTTTTCTCCATCCATGCTTCCTCAACAACGAAGAAAAACAAAAAGGGAAGAACCGCTAGACTACTGAAGAAGGAATGCTTCCCAATCCTATCTTGGAGGCATTGTGTTATGGACATAACAATTTAAAAAACACATGCATTAGGCTAAGGCATCCATCAACGTCTTGTAAAACGCATTTGATGAATATTAAAAGAAAATATTTCTTCTGGTGCCATAGAGCACATCTATTCACTTGTAGTAAACAATATAAAGTAAAAGGAACCCACACGACAGTAAAATATCAACATCAGGGCACTCTGACAACAATACATTATCTGAGATGTAAACTAATGTCCCACCGATGGTTGGGACCCTGTGGGATCCGAGTGTTCAACTTAAAGATCCACAGGGCCTCACGTTAGAGCAGTTTTCTGTAGACGTCCCCTCCTCTAGGACTGGGTAGCACTCTTTCCACTCCATAAAAAGAAAAAGAACGCATGTCTCCTCCATGCATGTTTCTAAAATGACGAGACACATTTGAAACGCGGATTGCTTGTGAATTAATACTATCACAATAGTGCTCACCAATCCTAGTTCGGAGGTGTTGTGTGGTACACCCCACATATTGAACTTGCGTTACATTGAATTGCGTAAACAACATTTTTTGTAGCACAGTTAATAAAACATTGTATAGGAAAGGAAACATTTTCTCCCGACACCAGAGAGCGAATCTCCAGAGAAATCTCATCTGTAATCCAATTTTCCTTCCCTGAGATGATGTGCATGGTCATAGGTCCTGGTCCCATGTGCTAGTGTTCCAGGAAGTAAAGGGAGATCTAGTAATCTGCCCCTAGTAAAAATGGCCACTGTCAGAAGACTGGGGAAGAAAAGAGAAATAAGGTATTCAAACAATAAAAAGCCGGCAATTATCTGGAAGTATGTGTTTGTAGATTGTCATTACTAAACATTTCTAAAGGTGTGTTTGTTGCTAATTTGAAGATATGGATAAAGTTCCTCTTTTAACAATAAATATAGTAAATAGAGATGCACCGATACTGTTTTTTCGGTATCGAGTACCGATATTTTGCCGTCGGTACTCGCCGATACCGAGTACCGATACCAGTGCTTCCGCTGGCATGATTGGCTGAGAAGCCGGCACGCTGCTGATTGGCTAGAAAGCCGTCTTCCCAGCTAATCAGGATCGAGACAGCTGTTTGGCCGGCTCAATGCTGATTGGCCAATCAGGATGGAGCTAGTTGTTCAGCTGGCTCGATGCTGATTGACCGAGAATCCGGCATCCCAGCCAATCAGCATAGAGCTTGCTGTTCGGCCGGCTCGATGCTAAATGGCTGTGAAGCCGGCTTCCCAGCTAATCAGCATGGAGCCGGCTTCCCGGTCAATCAAGAAGCTGGGAGGCGGGTCATTACTTGCCACCTAGCTTCCTGATTGCTTGGGAAGCTGGCTCCATGTTACACTAGGGCACTGCTGGTCGGAGTAAATCTTCCTCTGACTGGAAATTCAGGTATCGGGGAAGGTATCAGAGCATTTGGGCGAGTACGAGAACTCGCCCAAATACTCGATATCTGCACCAATACTAATATCGGTATTGGTGCATCCCTAATAGTAGAGGTAATGATCCCAAGTTGCTATTAAAGAAATTGGTAGGCAGTGTTCAACTCTCACAGGAATGGGCAAATCTATAATGTATCGTCTAATCCAGGCTGGTGACAACTGTTCATTTTCACTGACATTGTCTGTTATTCTCATACAATACCCAGGCAGCTGTTGGGTAGAAAGTTGGCAGTGCCCCATTGACATGGTAATTTTCAGAGTTTTAAAAATGACCTTCTCAGCGCATAGTCAGCACATGTATGGGCACCTCTTGTGGTCTATGTCAGCTCGGATCAAGGTAGTTGGACTGCTTAACGTTATGGGAATAAAATGATCTTGCTGAGATCCCATCATATATGCTTACGTCTTCACTCGCATTCATAATCTTGAACTATGATGTGGTGGTTTTATGTAAACACAGTGTAATGTGTCGGTGCTGTCCCCAGTCTTCACACTGCACTCATCAGGTTTAAACGTCTTCACTGTTCTATCCTAAGCAGACTGTGTTGCCAAAGCAATAGTCATAGTAAATTATTTCTAGCAGCACATCAGAAGGCCATATCATCCCCGGAGTGCTATTTTTAATCATGGTAAATAAAAGAACGAATTAGAGAAGAAGAAGGAAAATCGGACGACTGAATAGAGATTCTTATTTCTTTTCCTAACGTGCGGAAAACAATACTGCTTTTTGTGATAGGGCGATTTCCAGGAAAGTGGCAACAGCCACATTAATTGCAGCTGAATCTTAGGGCCTACCTAATGACTAGGAATAAGGATAGGGTTTGCCTCTAGCATTGGTTTGCGGTCAATCCTGCAGGTCAGAGATTCACAGTTCCCGGAAAATGAATGTGCAGATTCACCAGGGAGAATTGTTTGAAACCATAATGCATTGCAAAGCCTTTAAACTATGACCAGCTTGCTTAAAATGACCAATAAGGGGACTTTTGGACAAGTAACTCCCCCACCACTGTAAACAGATGAACGGAAAGCTGTTGTAGGGAAATCAGACAAACTGCATAGGGATCAGTTAGGACAGAGTGCTCTACATCGGATTGCTAGTTCTTGGCCAATTGACCCCTTTGCTGATTTTTTGTTCTTATTATTGAAAACGTTTTGTCTTTCTTTTTTTGTGGTTGATTTGAGGTCAGTGGTTATTTTTAGTTGCTAGCCTGTCCATAACAAAACAAACCTTTTATTTTTTGGCTGCAAAGCTTCACTTAAAAAAAACTCACATTAGGTCACTCACATTCACCACACCACCCTATCCCCATAGATAAGATAAAAGTCAGACATATACCTGTTAGGCCTACTATCCCTAAATAAAACTGCTGGACAATTTACACTGCTGTATCCTCTGCAGTATTGTAATGTTTATAGTACAGTATCAGCCTGTGTCTCAGGGTTCCACCCTGACTTATCTGGTTTGCAGCATTCTGGCTTGGCTGCCATTTTACCCACCTGTGATTCCTCATTTGCCTGAGCAAACTCTGCAACGTTGCTCACTACTCCCAGGCTCCCTCTTATGGCCAAACAGAAGAACATCATCTGAGAGAGCCAGATAGGAGTTTTCTGTCTCTGAGTGATGATGTTACCCCACTCACTAAATAAACCACTCAGTCTAGCCTGACCTTGCCCTTGTGTGGTCTTACTTGCTAGTGCATTCCTGCTGCTCTGAGTATTCTGATTCTGTGTATGTCCCGATCCTGGCTGATGTTCTCCTCTGGTTCCTGCTCCTGGCTTGTTCCTGACAACGCTGATTTCCTGGTTCCTGCTCCTGGCTTGTTCCTGACAACGCTGATCTCTGCGTTCTTGACCTGGCTTGTACGACTACCCGATCTGGTTCCTGACCTTGGCTTGTTCCGGTTTATGATTTTTGCTTGCTCCTGTGGACACTGTTCTTAATAAATATTTTAACTAGCACCTTTTGCTTGTCTGGTTTTCATTGTGCTCTGACACAGTGCTCTTTTTCTCAAGTAAATTTGGGTCTAGTCTTGCTCATTAAAAATGTCTTGCTGCTTGCCAAGTTTTGTCTGTACTGCATCATCTGTGGTCTAATTCTTATAGTAAAAGACATATTTTTGTCCTTTGACTATGATACATTTTGGCCTAATATCCCTAATTAAAATAGTCCTGCTGCTGGACAATTTTACATTACTGTGTTATCTGAGGTCTCTTACACTTTTGTATCATCTGTGGTCTTTTCGTTCTTAATGAGAGCTTGATAGAAACTGGCCAGCAGAAGGACAGCTTTGCATCAGTGAGAACAGGGACAGCTATCTGCTGGTCCAAGCAGGTCTATTACTGTTTAGATGAAAAGTCACGTGTCAATGCTGAAGCTACCTGAAAACAGCCTTTTTTCCAACTGAAATGAATTAGATTGGGGTGCTGCTGCTGTCTGTAAGCCAGACTGATTGTAAACAAAAACCAATTGCACAGACAAGTATGCACTGCCAGTGTATCCTGTCATTGAGACTGTCTGTGAAAATCATGCTGTTCTGTAAGTTTTTACCGTAGTTTGTCTATCAGCCAGGAATTTAACAACAAGATTTGTCCCCCTATTGACTTCAACGGGATTTACCTCTAAGTTTCGATTTGCTACATTTCGAACAAGATTCGCTGAATCCATGGCGAATCAAACCCCATCAGAAAACCCCATCACTCCTAATGACCTGCTCCTTAGACCACCTTAATTGATTACCGCCTGATATGTCCCCCAAACATAATCCATCTGTCATATCTCCATGCCTGGTAGCTTTCAGAACACCAGAGATATTGCAGGGGAAGGGGGATGTGGTGCAAAATATTTTGTCCTGCATAGTTGACAATGCAGCATCCCCACACCCCCTACCAACCTCTATTCAATTCCTCTTCCTCCTGCTATGTGTATTCTTTGTTGCCAGAGGACAGGAGAGAGGAAAAGAAAGTACAGCCACCCTCCTCCCTTGTTCCTTCACCCATTCTGAGCTCACTTCTTAAGTGTGCCATTAGCAATTTATTAAACTGATACTAAACTCAGGTATTAGATATGCATTCAAGTAACCTTACAGGAATGTATGTTATTTGTGTATCACTCGGCTATAGATCCTCAAATCATCTCTGAATTGGTGCTGACACTGTCCTTCCTTCTGGAGGCTAACTACTTTTGTTCCCCATGGCCCTGTTTGTGTTATAAAGTAGCCACCGCTCCGAGACCACTCCTGTGATAGACTACAATCTCACGTTTAGTTTACTAATTTGTATTGAGATTTTAATCCATCACGAGAGTGAGCTTGGAGCGGTGACTACTTTACAACACACACAGGGACCATGGGGAACAAAAGTAGCCCCCCTCTAGAAGGAAGGACAGTGTCAGCACCAATTCAGAGATGATTTGCAGCCGAGTGATACACAAATAACATACATTTGTGTTAATAGTTGAGGTACTTAAAAAGTAATAGCGATTGATAGGCTTATGCGTTTTACACAGAGGTGCTTACACATCATTAGGGCCTGTGTGGGTGAAAAGTGTAAGATGTCCTGTTTCCTGATGTATCCTGTTGTGCCATGTTTTAAAGAATAAATAAAGGAGTCACATGGATTTGCTGTCATCCATTATTTTATCTACATGATATAAAGATATATTGAGGTCCTTATATCCGTTCTCCCTAAAAATACAACTATAGTAAATACCTAACTGGACTAAATGGTGTGTTTATATTAGCCTTTAGTCACCTACTGCTCCTGAGAACACTGCGTGATTTCAGAAAATAGTTCTTTTGCAAAAATAGTAACAAAAGAGAATCCAAATGGAACTCTCTGCCGGGAGATGACAGTAAGCAGAACGGGTGAATTATACTGGTACTTACACGGTATTAAAGCTGGCATTGTGTCTGGAAATGTTAGCAAAGCCTTTAAAGACTCACCCAGATCAGTTTGTTTACTCCTGTTCCAATCTATTATAATCACTGCGGTCAGTTGAACAACTCTCCAGCATAATTCACAGCAGCTGAGTTGGCACCATTTACAACGTCAAGGACAAGGACCAAGGATCACATGGGAAGCCGTAGAGTCAACAATGCAGAAAGTTAATCTGCTACATTTGTATTAATTGCTCTATTAATTAAACAGATTTATGACTTGAAAATTACTCGCCGTGTTTCAGTTTGGAGTTCCGTTTATCAAGGAATTGACACTTGGCACTTAGTTTAACAGCTCCAAGGATGCATGCAAAGATCCTATAATATGTTGTGCTACAACAGAAGAAGTCTTATGGCCAAGCCAAGATGGGCAAAATGGCATTTCAGGTACTTGCCATAGGGTAACGCAGTAAAGAGTGCCAAAGTGACACATATGGTTGCTAACTGCATACTTTTCAGTGTTCTGAGTTGGGAAAGCGGGACAAAATTTGTATAAAAAACATGCTTTTTCTATAGCCATGTGATCTACATGACGGTTCTAAAGGAGTATAGTTGTAGATATCTCCATCTGACACATGGAAAGTGATCAGCTTACAGTTCCTATTGGGGCACACCTATTCATGCACATAGCAAGCACTATCCCTATTGGTGCAGCACATAGGAAGTGAGTGGTGCATTGTTCTATACTGATTGGCTCTGATGTTTTGTCACATGCTCTCTACCCAGTATTTATTTCTGTGCGAGTCTATGACATGTCAGCTCTGAAGTAGGGTGAATTTGCTTTGAAATGTGTCAGCTTGTGGTTTTCTCTGGGGCCTGCTGTGTATCGTACTGTTCATTCCCTATCCTAACATGTGAGTAGCTTTCTATGTTATTTTATTTACTCCATTTAATAAACGTTATCATACAGGGAGAAGACGTTGTCTGTTTTACTTGTTTTGCATGTGTTGTGAGGATACTTCCCAATGGCGTTAAGGACCCTCCAACGGTTGGTGATGAAAAATATCTGAGCTGGGGTCCTCTGAGCGCAGTGGTGTTGCAGTTTTTTGGATGTTTGGACAAATCCCAACATTTCTCTGCCTGTGGGAGTCATGCCTGTAACTGTCAGTCTTGCAATGCCTCATGGCACATGTAGTTCCACAACATCGGGCCAGAGTTACCCACCCCTGCTATAGAGTGTCACTTAAGTGACAGATCTCAGTCTGCTAACATAACATCCAAGATAGCGGCACCCAGTGGCAGTCTCAGGACATGTAGATGTCTACACAAGGGAGGTTTTCTTCCACCCAGCTCTGACATTCTGGTATCTTGTCTTGGCTGCCTGGTTTTGCTGACCCTGTACTCTGATACGGTTCAATTTCCAGATGGCCTGCTGACACCTCACTGCATCTGGACCAGCTGTAGGCACTTGTGCCACTTTGTGTCCTGCATACTCTGTCTCAACTCAAAGGGGTGATGGACAGGGGAGCCCTCACATCACCTCCACCAGGTATGTGCAGGTGTCGGTCGTCAAAAGCATCAGCAGCAGCATAGGACCCACTTAGAGGTGGCAGCTTGCAAAATACTTGGTTCCCAGGATGGCCTTGGTGAGAGAAATTGTTTCTGGAACAGTTGCTAGGCAATGCATTTCAGGGCTCTACCCCTGTAACCAAGTGCAAGGCCTGTTCACCCTTGTGTCTGAAATGAGAACACCGCATCAATGGTCACAGGGTTTCTGCCCAGTTGCAAGTGGTCAAAGGCCAATCTTGCAACTCACGATCCTTTTCCCAGAACAGCCTTTGCAGTCTGTAGGTTGGCGTCCTCTGGTTTCTTCTACAGAACTACAGGGATCCCTTGTACCAATTAACCCAGACAAAGCCCATGCGTGTAGAATTCTGCACTCAATTTACCTTTTCCTAGAACGGAGTAGACACCAGACACACCAACCTTCCCTGCACCATCAGAGCCCAGGCAAATAATAAGCATCTCTCTTTTTTCAACTTCCCATCACACAACAGAAGAATGTCCAGTGGGGTTCAGTTAAATAAACTCAAATTTTACTCCAATGAGGGTAGCAAACACACACTCCAGTAAGAAATGGCAAGCCATCGTTAGTTTCTAGAGCAAAGTAGTAACATAATTACTCTCCTTACCATCCTGTCTTGAATTGTATTGTGATTGTCATGTCTTCCTTATATTGTAAAGTGCTGCGCAAACTGTTGGCGCTATATAAATCCTGTATAATAATAATAATTGTAATGTCTTCCTTATATTGTAAAGCGCTGCGCAAACTGTTGGCGCTGTATGTTGGCGTTCCACTGCAAACGCAAAAAATAGGGCTTGCTCTATTTTTTGTGTTTGCAGTGGAACGCAACGCTGGCAAAGTCTCACGCTTTTGATCGCACTGCGGGCGAGGGGGCGTGGAAGCGGTGCCATTGAATTCAATGCACCACCACGCCCCCTCCCGCCCCCAAAACGCGGGGAGAAGTTTCTTAGCGATCGCTGTGCTCTCGGTGTGAACAAGCCCTAAAGAGTCAGATTTATACTCTTTATTTTGCCACAACAAAAGCGGGAAGAAGAAAAGAGAAGGACGATTCCTCCATGTTGGGAACATTCAATCATAGAACCTTCAACCAACAAAGTGCCTGGTCAAGTATGCGTAAACCTAATATTTACATTTTGTATATGTCTTAACATGTTAATGTAATTTAAAAAGTATTTTTTAATCATTGAAATAATACCTAATGATCTTGTCATGACGGTCCTTGTTTAGATACTTTCAGGGTGATAGATTCAGGGTGACAACACACCGTCCTTCTCTCCTAATTATGCTTCTATGTTGTCACCATGTCACAGCGCTTCTGATACTGATTACAAGAGGCTGTTTTAACACACATTTCGCAGACATGCTCCACTGTTGTTACCAGCTGGAAACCCACCCTGAGAAATGTCATCCAGCCATTGGTGGAGCGAGGGGTGTCTAGCCTTGTCACTGCCTGAGGCAGCAGGGGGGAAGGTGGGGTGCTGATGGTGCATGCTAACTGGGGGTTATCAGGGGTGTGGCCTTTGCATCATCTCCCCGCCAAGCTCTAGTTCCAGCTCTGGCTCTTGCTCTGGCTGTCCCGGCCAGCTTCTGGCAACCAGTGATGTCACTGGTTACCGGGAGCTGAGCAGGACACTGGCCAGAGCGTCCCAGGTTGCCCAGAGCTCGGCAGAGAGATGTGTATTGCCGTTACACATCTCCCGGCACAGCTCTTAGCAACCTGGGACACTATGGCTGGAAAGGGAGCGACTGCAAACAATGTGCAGCAGAGCAGCCATGCTGCTTCTTTGCCTGACAA
>NW_017306284.1:2763979-2766137 GCF_000935625.1 Nanorana parkeri | reverse complement strand
CCCACCCCCCCCCCCCCTTCACCCCACGTGATCAAGAGAGATGCCACCTAAGGGCAACAGCCTCAGGCTGCCTCATTAAAGAAACGGCCCTGGCAGGGGTGCATGCATTTAGGCATGCATCCCTACCAGGTGCAAGAAATCAACAGCACTAAGATGCAAAGGATAAAAAAGATAGTAAAAAGAAGTATGTCATTAAAAAAGAGCAATTGTTTGATACACAATGCTTAAATAAATGTCATTAATTTAGGTTCAGCAGTAGATTACCTTCAGCAGTCTTTTAGTAGTCTTCTAGTTGGTAGATGGATGTATTGCTTTGTCAGGTCTTAGTACAGGGTATGTCTTTTTTGTGTTAGTGCATGTGTGTGTGGTAAATAGTATGATTTTCCATAAGTTTAGTCAATTTGATGTCAGTAAAGATAGTTTTACATCTCTTGACCTGTGCTTGCTTCTAATTCCTTGAAAGTGACTTCAGAAATGTAAGTTAAATAGTGCCGTAGCACTGCACACTAGCCTGAATTTCTGTGCCCATGGTAGGTTTTGGGTAGTCAAACGTTGTGTAGACATTAACACCTGAGTACCAGCCCGTCTATACCCCTTCATTACCAGGCCATTTTCCAGTTTTCAGGGCTGTGATAGTCTGACTAATAATTACTCGGTCATGCAACACTGTACCCCAAATAATGTTAATACCATTTTTAGACAGAGCTTTTGTGGTGGTATTTAATAACTTACATTTTTATTATAAAAAAGGAAAAAATACCAAACATTTAAAAAAAAAACAACATTTCCCTTACTTTCTGTTTTAAAACGTGTCAAATAAAAATGCCAGGACAGTACAAAAACCCCCAAAATTACCCATTTGTAGAAAGTGGACACACCAAGGTGACCTCATTTTTACCATCTACAATTTTTTGGAAATGAAGAAACATGCTGGTGTTTAGGAAGTTAAAACATGGAGCTTGGTATGGGTGTACTGGATACATTGTTGTACGGGTCAAGGAGGTGAAGGGGCTGTAGTGTGGTGAAAATGCCATGAGGTCAAACATTTCTGAGATGCTTCAACCACCAGGACTAACTCCAGCAATACTTTCACATTTAAAAATGGTCAGATAGTTTATTTTTCCCTTTATTAATATCTGGTTGACCAGCAGCTGAACCACTTGGTCATGCCTTTATGTATTGAGTATCGGCCGCAAGATTTGTCATTTGGCTATTTGCGTGGGCACATCTAATAAAGTGGCCACTGTATATATACAGGTGAAACTCGAATAATTAGAATATCGTGCAAAGTTCATTTATTTCACTAATGCAACTTAAAAGGTGAAACTAATATATGAGATAGACTCATTACATGCAAAGCAAGATAATTCAAGCCGTGATTTGTCATAATTGTGATGATTATGGCTTACAGCGCATGAAAACCCCAAGAACCCCAAATCCACAACCTCAAAAAAGTAATTATTACATGCAATCAATAAAACAAGGATTGTACATAGAACAATATCGGACCTCTGAAAAGTACAAGCATGCATATGTACTCAGTACTTGGTTTGGGCCCCTTTTGCAGCACTTACTGCAATTACTTTTGCACGATATTCTAATTATTCGAGTTTCACCTGTATATATATCTCAGATACATAACTTCACTGCATTTTTAGGTGACTGACATTTTCACAATGTACTTTCTCTTCAAAAATGAAACATGAGCTAAAGATACGAAACTAGAATAGAGAACATTGCTGACACCAAGACTTCAAGAGTGAGGGAGAGGTCAACCGGCTCCAAGTCACCACCTAGACATTTCCTGCCAAGGCACAACTCCTACTCACTGATCACCATGTGACTGTTCTCTACTGTGCTTTCCTTCCTTTATTTGTTCTAGATAATGCCTACCTTTTGTCTTTTTGAGATGGCATTGAAACACCATATATTGTTTAAATCAATACATTATTGAGTGAACGGCATGGGGTTGCAGTGTATACGGAATTAATAATTGTGTTTGCACAGTGATATGAGTGTTACATTCCATTGCATGCAAGACTTCAGAAATATATTTTTCATGTATGACAAGAGTGATGTGTCTATAGCAATGCACTATATTTATGTGTACAATTCTACCACTTTTGTCCCAAATATTATTTAATAAATAATTTTTTTT
>NW_017306284.1:2641381-2763953 GCF_000935625.1 Nanorana parkeri | reverse complement strand
AAGGTCCACTTTATATATTAAAAAAAATCAGAATTTGGGAGAGGAAAATACAGCTGCCTTTAGGGCCTGTTCACACCTAAGCATGCCATTAATAATATGATACTGGGCAATTAACGCACACTATTGCACAACGCACCTAGCATGCATTACTGTGCCCTAGGAGCGTTGTGTTACCATCGCTTGTACTACTTATTTTCACTGCAATGCACAGTATTGTGGTACCGTGCGTTGTGCTCTGCCTCCTCGTTTCTGGCCAGAGTGTCCCAGGTTGCTAAGAGCCGGGCGATGTGTAAGGGCCATACACATCTTCCCTCCCAGGTCTTAGCAACCTGGGATGCTCGGGCCGGCTTCCTGCCCAGCTCCTGGTAACCAAGAGCTGGGCTGGACGCCGTCCAGTTCATCCCAGGTTGCTAAGAGCTGGGTAGGGAGATTCAGAGCCTGCAACAAGACGACGCCATGTCTGGCGGCGCTGTCTCCTCTACTCACCTCCCGCTGCTCTGCATTGCATTTGTTCAAAGGCCTGATGTTTCTAGGTAGAGGAAACTAGTCATTAGGCATAACAATATGTGAGAAAAAAAGCTCCAAAATGCTTGTTTATTCTACTCTGGAAATTAAACTCGTTTATCTGCATTGCAAAAGTCAGCATTCATCAGGAGCGTAAGGGGAGTTTGCCACAGATGCAAAAATCACTCCCTTCATATTTCAGGTCTGAAAGATAAAAATAATCCACGAAGCAGCAGGGATAAGAAAACTTTCTCACAGCAGATTGCGATGGAGGGTTCACACTTCAGCACTCTCTTGTGGTGCATTTAATTGCTCATATGCATTACATTCATTATAAAAATAACACACATGACAAATTTTTTTTACAACACAACGTATACATGCCTGCTAATTCCCAGTGCATTAGTATGGCCATATGTTCACTTTAAAGTACCCCCCTGCACCCTCAATACACAGAGCTCAGGCCTGCATTCCAGCCATGTGGAAACAGGCTTCCCCACTACGATACAACTCTGGCTTAGCAAAATACAAGATATTAGACACATGAAGGACCTGACAAGCTCTATCAAGGAGACAGGGACTCGTTTCCGAACCACATGGTTCTGGTGGGATGAATTTACCTCCACACAAGAGTACTGGGCTCTTTCGGTTTGAGTCTCTCTGGCGGATAGCTACCGTATTCCTGACATTCCTCCCCCCCAGTATTATTTCCTTCTGGGTCACGCCACCCTCCACCCCCCCTCCTTATTTATTTTCCCTTCCTACACCTGCTCCCTCTATTTTCTCCTCCTTTTTCTAATTTGCAGAGTCATTCATCCCGCGAAGCTCTGTAAAGGTTTGATCTGTGCTAACGGAGGCAAAAATGTATATTCTTCATGTATATTCTTTTCAACTTGAAGGTAATATTAAGGAAAATACTACATTATACCCACTAGATGGCGCTAAGGAATATGGGAAATAAATACTTATTTCCTCTGCTCCTCAGCATCATCCAGTGGCCACAGTATGGTATTTTTCTAACATTACAAATGACTTAACCCCTTCATGACTGAGGCCCTTTTTTCAATTTTTGCACCCATGTTATATTCCACATTTTAGGCCTGAAAATGTCCCTTCCTGCTCCGATCCTCCAGTGCTGACTGGCGGAACGGACGGGGGAGGGGGCGTGCTCAGCTGTCTCTGCCTTTAGATAGGCAGAGCCAGCTGTCAATCACGCAGCTGGGTGGATCCCGACAGTAATGTTGGGATCCGTCCCGGCTGCGGCGGTCTCAGCATACCGTGAGCTGTAGCTCACGGTATACTGAGCCTAGGGTGACGGTGAACGCTAGTTTATGTCCTCCCGTGACCCTGAGGAGAACTATGGGGGAAAACACTTACCCATAGTTCTCCTTTAAAAAGAAAAAAATACTAAGAACGTTAGTTTTTGCCTCCATTCGCAGAGAAAGGACGTTCACAGAGTCTTGGTATCAATATCAATGATCTTGAGAAGGAACATGATTCAAAGCTTAAGCTAATTTTAAAAAGGCTACATATGTAAATAAAATGTATGTACACAAGGCAAGCATCTATAGGGGTTTTTATTTTTTTTTATTTTCTGGGGTGAGATTTTATTTTTAGAAAACAATATTTTCTGCTAAACCTTAAGAATAATAATAACCTCGGAACAAATGATAACCCTCCGTCAGTTTCAGGCCAACGCCATTCTATAAATGTCCACTGTTTTCAGTGACGCCAGCTGTCTTTACCCTAGTAATCTCTAGGTGGGACCTTTCCTCTGAATGCTGAATAATGCTCGGCTTACGTAAATGTGTGCTGATTAGCGACTATCTCGAGAACAGCCTTGGTGAATTGATGGGACTCTGCACTCATTTTCCATTATACTAAGTGACCTCTGTGTAGCTAAAGGAAACTTTATGGCCAAGGGTCACCCGTTCCACTGTCTTCATGTTTGGTGATTGCTGGGTGACAATTACCACAGATTACAAATTATCAAGTTCAAGGTTGTGACAAGTGAAGCAAGAAAAGACTTTTCAGTGAACTGGTCCTATTTACACCATGGTTCCTATGGGCCCAAAGGAGCGGTGGCTTCTCTTGTTTAAGGGGGCAATTAAAGTTTGTTAGGCTATGGTAATGGCATTATCAGCTCCATGTATACAATAACAGGGAATTGTGGAGGCTTCATAAGTAGTGGGCTCGATGACTCAGCAGCTTTATCTTTTTATAAAATAGTTAATGCTGCAATTGTTTCTTCTCTAGAAGTATATTAAATTATGTTACCTAGATGCTTCATTGACAGCAGCAATAAACAGCTATGACAATGCATATGTACATAGGGTCGATTCATGCCAATCTGGTCTGTCTGTTAAATAGATGCATAGTGATAGTGACACAAATTTGCATATTTTATTATATCAGGTATATATGAAATGTTACATATGCCTGAATACCTCATTCAATACTCAGTACTTTACACTTGCACCCAGCAATTGGTGCACTCGACTCTGCTCTCTCCTACGTCTGCTGAATCATTTACGGATGTATCCGAATTACAGATATAACGAATGCAAACAAATCTGAATTTCCGATTCTGAAATCCGTTAGCGGTAGTCTGTACGAATTGGCGTTTAGTTTTCGTTTCGTTCGTTGCAGCAAAGTGACATTTGAGGGACATTTTTTTTTTTTGTTTGTTTACAGTCTGCAGAAGAGTGAAAAAAAGCGAGGTTCTCCCCCAATTCATACCAGACCCTTTAGGTCTGGTAGGAATGTTAGGAGGGACCCGCCGAATGCCATTCGGGTCTGTGAGGCATTCGGGAGTTCCGGAATGCTATGTAGCATTTGACAGCTGAGAATGTCAAATGGGCAGAGCGAGCTGTGACGTCACGGCTCGCTCCGCCCATCTGTTCACTTTCGAGCAGCAATGTCATTTTGCGGCGAGTTTTCGTCGGGTTCGGGCGGTCGTCCTGCTGCGGGACTTTTTTTATTTCAGCGGGTCGGCGGGCGTCGTGCATCGTGATTGGCGCTGGATTATATCGGTGAAGCCATTTATTTTATTTTTTTTAATTAAAGGAATAGTAAAAAATTGTCTCTTTGTTTTTTTTTCAATTGAAGGATTTTATCAAAAGTCTGGACTTGTTAATAACTATTTTATTTAACCCTTTAGTGAATGAGTAAGGGGGGCGGGGGGTGGCATCTTAAAGACAAGTGAATGAGTAAGGGGGGGAACCACACTTTTAGACAAAATCCTTTAATTGAAAGAAAAATCCAGAGTCAATTTTAGACTATTCCTTAAATTAAAAAAATGGCTCCGTCGATGTAATCCAGCGTCAATCACGATGCACGGTGCCCGCTGAAATAAAAAATGTCCTGTCGCACGACGACCGTCCGAACCCGATAAAAACTCGACACGAAAGTAAACAGATGGGCAGAGCAAGCCGTGAATTTTCGTTGCAGCAAAGTGACATCAAAATGTACTTTTTTAAATGTCACATTGCTGCAACGAACGATTGAACGAACGACAGAATACCGTTAACGAATTTCGTCCGAATCCGAATCTCGAAGCGAATTAAGTTTCAGGCGCGAATCCCGAAAAACAAAATAACGCAAAATCCAAATCAAAACAAAACTGAACACATTTTTTGCTGGTGCACATGTCTAGTGACTAGTCTAGATGATTTGATAGCTTACTACTCACTGGATGTTTTTTTTTAACATATAACTGAACAAGCCTTATTGGGGATATACCCCTCTAGCTCTAACTAACTTATGCCGCCATATGGATTTTAGGCTACACTCAGGCAGTCAAAGAGTTATCAGGTGCTGCTAGGCTCTCTGATTAGAAAGCCTAGTATGCTTTGCAAACCAAATATTATGGAAGTAACCTTGCAATAAATGTTTATTTGTCAAATCCAGATTTTATACTTATGAAAAACAATATAAAAACTGGTTTATGAACTAATTTTTTGTAATCATTAAAATGATTCAATTAAATTGTACATTTTTGTGTGTAAGGGCTCATGCACATGTGCGCATTGGGGCATACAATGTAAAAATTCTGGCTTTTTTCTGCGCCCAGGAAGCGCTGGGGCTATGTACTGCTGTCCATAAATATGAATGGCTGTGCATGGCTGTATTCAGCAACATATAGATGTATTTGCTGAAGTTAAAAAAACATGCTTCTTGTACCTGTCAGAGTATTGTTAGGGAACCAAAAAACGAGACAGAAACTTAAGTGCAGGTTAAAAATAAAAGGAGTTTCTTAAAAATGACAATAAACAAAAATGGCAAAAAAACAACAGAGGAAGTCCAGTACATTGTTGGTGCCAAGCCAGAGATCAGAGGCCAAAGCAGGTAGTCAGCTGAACCAGGTCAGGGAACACTGAATGCAGGATGAATGGAAACAATAGCCAGGAACCACGAGATCAGTCAGACAGAGACAGGGTTGTACATGGAGAACAGAAACAACAGCAGAGCACTTGGTAGCTCTGAACATGTGCAAGGGAGTAGACTAAATTGAACAGCTAATGGTTAAATAGTGAACTGGTGTTGCATCATAACTCTGAGACAGGAATTTGGCAGAAGTTTGTTAGTAGTTGCAGAATGATGATGTTTACAGGTTTGGTCATAAGGGGGCACCAAAGAGGAACAAACAGTGTAAGATATTCTGCAGCCAACTGGAGGAGGAAGGATAAGAAACCATGACATGTACTGTATGTTACCACTACATGACATGACATGTACTGTATGTTACCACTACATCTCCAGCATTAAGGGGTGTATGTATAAACAATTCGCAGAGCCATTCACCCTGTGAAATTGCATATGCATTTGTTCTGTGCAAACAGAAGCAAAAACTAATGTAGTTATTATATTATAGCCACTAGATGGGGCTGAAGAACGTAAGAAAGAAGTATGTTTTTCATATGCTCCTGAGCTCCATCTAGTGGCCATAATGTGCTATTTTTCCTTTTATTACATTCAACCTGGAAAGAAATCATGCATATAACAATCGTTTTTTGCCTTCATTTCACAGAATGCAATATACAGGCAATATTGCAGGACAAGTGGCTTTGCAAATTGTGTATGAATACACCCCTAAGTTTTTGACACCAATGGTTGCACTGCATGCCATTATTACAGATATGATGATGCCCAGCTCTGCATTACTACTTCAGGACACTGCCATTGCCTTATGTGATAGGCTGCCAGGAGCATCAAACAAACAGCCACACACATCATGTTGCTGACGTCAGTAATACATGCCTGCCCTGCTAGCTAGTGCAGTTTAGCTGGGTTCTCATTTTGCTGCCGCAGTCTTTTAGGGCTGAAATGCAGTAACATTTTAAGCCAGCTAACCCACCCACAATGTGTACATGATATCTGCCAGCCTTGCTTTACTCAATCATTGCAGCACACTCATATTTTTCCACCCTTGCAGCACCACCAGACATAGCATCCATGTTACTATATTGACAAGACCAGCAGGACACGTAAGCCTCCAATCATGTCACCAGAAAGGGGACAGATGCTGAGCAGTTATCCAAATGCTTTAAGAGGTCTATTCTGCATGTCCCAGTTTTTCAAGCTATAACGGTAATAATAATGGGGCAGACAGCAAACTGCAAGAAAAGGACAAGGGCATCTCCACCACCTTCCCCAAAAAAACGTCCTTGCCGTGCAGAAATCTTGGAAGTGGACTCTCTAAGATTTATAAAAAGCTGGTGAGTGACTCAACCTACCAATGCCTTTCCAAAGCTGAACTCTTCATTGTGACTGGTGTTCGGAGCCAACAGTGATCATTTCATATGACAGTCATAGGGGATGGGTGGCCCTTAAGTTCTGGTTCGAGAAGCCTAATAAAAAATATATTGTTATCCTTTCATGGTGTATATGAAAATCTGTCCTATATAGAATTAATTTACTAAATGTGTGGCAAGATAATATTTTCTATAGAGAATCATTCATGCTAACACAGTATGTTTCACACAAGTAGACTATTGTCCTCTCTGTGTTTTAAGAGCTTTATCCTTCAGTGATATAAAACCTTAGCCTGCAGCGATTAGATAAGACAACCAATCTTGGAGTCAATCACTACCTACTCTGTCCTGCCAGACAATTTTAAATATATAACTGCGGCCAAGATCAGCTCACAAAATCAGGGCAGTAAAATAAATATTTCAACAAAACGATAACTTCCACTGACATCTTAATATTTTCCGTGGATACAGAAAAAAGCATCTACATCACAATTGTTACTAGGTCTGGACCAATATGGCAATTACACCTCATAAAATGGGGAGTGTCAATTTGTTACCTGAAAATCTAAAACGTTCTGCAGACTGACAAAGCTGGAAACTCTTGAAGTCAATCTTTCACTTTGCCCTTTCAGGACAAAGTGACAGGTTCTCTTGACAGACCTTCAAATTATATCTTTGAGAAGCTTCCCCACCTCTCCGTTCATCTTTCCAATACCTCAGAAATACTTGGTACTCTTGGAATGAAGGAGCACATGACTTTCCTCCAGAATGTAATGCTCGAGTCTGAGTGGTCACACACATGCCCACTAACTGATCCTGCGAGACGGTCTTGTACTTTAACAAAAACCCATGGTCCCACATGTCCAGGAAATAGAATGGCATGTGCTGCCCACTGTTGCAGTGAATGGGCAGCTGATAGGCCAAGCTGTCTGGTGGTTCTTGCAGTTACAGGTCCTCTCAGTGACACTGGTGAATTTCTTACACAAGCAACCGTGAAGATGTTTTCCTCCCATTGCCCGCCAATAGAGATGAGGTTTGGGCTAATGTTGGATTCAACCCAACATTTCCCTGAGTTTCTGAACTGGCCAATTTGGCCAGTTCACCGACCACAGCCTACTGTTAGTCCTGTAGCACAAAGTAATTCATTTATTGGTAGTATTACAACTGCCAGTAAATGAACACTTCTGCTATGCAGGCTGCATCGTTTCATTGGCTACCTGTGTCTTTGCAACTATCCCAGTGCCCGGCAACAAATAAACCACATCCTTGACCAAATATGATGTCTGTGTACCAATGGTAAAATTTCCTTTCACCTCCTTTCCCACGGGTACAACAGGAAGTTGTAAAGTGTGGGGAATTCCCCTCTTAGACAGGTGTCCCTAGAATAGATGTCCCCATTAGAAGAATTTTCCTTATCTTTACATGAGTTTGAAAGATCCAAGATTGAAAGATCTTTTGGAAGATTTCCCCTTACATTAAATCTGACAGGTTAACTCTTCCCCACTGTGTCCAAAACTAAAAAGGGGTTTTGCTTAAAGATACAGTTTAAGACTTTAACGATAATCTTCATTCATATGGTAGAACCTGAAGAACCTGTATAACCAGGTTATATCAGGAAATTCTTCCTAGCAAATGTCTAGTGGCACGTTCAGGCACATGTGGTTTTGTTCCATTGCCAATCATCATGAATCCTGCAGTTCTTCAAGTTGTAGTCCATGTGACAATTTTCCAGCTGTTTTCAGAGCAGCAATCTTCTTCACTGACTTCCTGCCATATTCCTTTATGGCGATCAGCCACTGGTTGATATGTTGCTCCAGGTAGGGTTTGATGGTTGGAGTATATAGGTCACATCCAAACTTCTCCATCATGATCTCCTCTATGGAGGTCAGTATGGCAGGATAATATGTTTTCTGGCCTTCTGCAGTCAGATGGTCATTTTTGGATACGGTTAGACATGGTTTGAGTGCCCTAATAAAGGATGCTGCAGCCATAATTTGATTGCAGTAATTGTTCATCTTCAGATGAAGGAGAGTCCTGTCCTAGATGTTTACCACCAGGCCTAGGGACACAAAAGATAGTGGAAACGTCACGTGAGTTTGCATCATCCAATCTTCTCTGAACAGTCATTGCAATCAGCTATGGACAACTATGTTTCAGAAAAAAGTCATGGGAGAAATAGGGATCTGCCATTGCTGACATCCTGCTGATAATGCTGAGGACATGGCAGACCTTAACTTCAGTGAAGCCAGAACTCAATTCTTCTTGGTCTGTGATTGAGAATTTATTGAAGTGAGAAGTCAGCATAAAAGTCAGACTTTTTTAGAAGGAGATCACCAATGGCAACTTCCACATTTATCTTATGACAAGTTTCCTTTACAGGTCCCTTTGGTTCCATGTTTTTCATTGATTTCAATTTGCCAGTGGGGCCTCCACAGTTTAAAGGGTCCACATGGCTATAGCAGTTAGGAACCTATGGGAGTAAATTGTAGTATGTGACCACTCCCCTTCTATTGTCATAGCTGAGCAGTTCTGAAACTCAGGTCTTATGATGTGATAGTATTTTGCCAATGGGAAGGGGGCAGGCACAGACACATTTCTCTGTGGCAGTGTCATTCAATGGACTTCAAATTACTGTAACTTCTCTTCCTATGCAAGGAGCATATATTAATTGGTAATATATACACAATTACACCATTGCTTTTCCATTGGACCAGTGTTCCTTATATAATTCCACTTACCTATAATGATTATAAATAAACTCAAACCCTGGCCAGTGGATAAGAGTACTACGCATTCACTTATCACAATGAGTCCTGAGATGTTTCCATACTTATTTTCATTTCCTTGTCACATAATCTCTTTTGCTGGCTACATACATAATCTTTAATAGTGTGTATTGTTTTAGGAAGATTATGGCAGTGCAGGATTAAAAGGCTTATTTTATTATGTAAGACCATTGTTACATAAGGCGTTGGAAGCACCGATGTAAAATGGCGTGCTGCAAGGCATCTGGCCAGCTGAACTGCCTGCAGGTGAATTAGCAATACTGATAGGAAGTAGAAGGCTCAAGACGGACACAAGAGAAGTCTGCAGTAAACAACAGCGTTGAAATAACACTGAGGCTTGTGTATGCAAACTAGAGGAAGGGAGATGTGATCCCGAACAACCAATCAGGTTTTAGCTGTTATTATTTGAGTGAAAAATAGAAAATTTATGTTATCATCTGATTAGCTGCTCTTGGCTCCTTCATTTTTCTTAATTGTTCTCTGGAAATCTCAAGTCACACTACAATTAAACATGAAACGTTTTCAAGTCTTGGCCACACGCACTTTACATTGCTTGCTACTGAATATGTATGTACATAATGCACTTTTTTCAGCAACGATCTTCTTCACTGACTTCTTGCAGAATTATTTTATGGCAGTCAGCCACTCGTTGTTGCGTTGTTCCAGGTAGGGTTTGATGGTGGGAACATATAGGTCACATCCAGTGGTGTAATAATAGCCATAGCAGCCCATGCGGCTGCTATAGGGGCTGGGGGTGGAAGGGGGCCCATTAGGCCCCATTCACATGTAGCGACATACCTTTGCAGCGGCCGGGATAGCGCGACTTTCGGGGCGACGTTCCAGCGACGATCCAGCGACGGTAGCGCGACCTTCTCCGTCGGGCTTCATAGAAAAAAAGCAACATCGCGCAAAATCCGCCGAAAAAAGGGTCCTGTAGAAGCGACTTGCGACCGCGACCAGCGACATGGAGCTAAGACAGCTCCATTGACTATCATTAGCCGGCGACTTCTCGCGATATCGCACGGCAAAAATGCGCGAAATCACGCGATAAGTCGCTACATGTGAATGGGGCCTAGGGCGTTTGTCGCGCGATTTGCATTTTGCGCGATATCGCGCAAATGCTTGCATTGCAAAGAATGGAATCGCTGCAAACTCCGCTCCAAAAAGGGTCCTGCTGTAGCGACGCACGACCCGCGACAGCAGGACCCTTTGCCCCATTGCCTTGAATTGGAGAGCGATATCGCGCGGTAAATAGCCGCGATATCGCGGTAATTACCGCGCGATAAATCGCTCAATGTGAACGGGGCCTTAAGGATTGCAGAAGTTGCTGTTGATACTGACCCTGTACCTCAAGTGACATTTCCAATCAAGAAGAGCTGACATTAGATGTACAGGAGACAATGCAGACAGCTCTCCTGCTACCTGACTTTAATATCATTGACAATAGGAAGGTCACGGGGGGGCGGGGATCAACATTTTGCTATGGGGCCCCATGATCTACAGTTACACCCTTGGTCACATCCAAACTTAATTCTGATGATCTCCTCTATGGTGGTCAGTGTGGCAGGAGAATATTTTTTCTGGCCTTCTCCAGTCAGATGGTAATTTTTGGACTTAGTTATTTTGAGTGCTCTATTAAAGGATGCTGCAGCCATAATTTAATACCGTGTTTCCCCGAAAATAAGACACTGTCTTATATTTTTTTTGCCCCCAAAACACACACTAGGTCTTATTTTCAGGGGATGTCTTATTTTTTTTTTTTGTAATGTGCAACAAAATGTATAACAATCCAAAGTTATCTGGTATCACTCCGCCTGTCACAGTAACTGGCGCTATAGAGTAAGTATCGGCTAATGCGGCTCTGCTCCCTCCGCCACCGCAGCCTTGCTTTCTACAGCGCCGGCTTCCTTTGTCATCAGGGACAGCGGTTCAGCAGTGGGGACATCAGACAGTGGACAGCGCGGTAAAGTACAGTACCATTTACCGGTACACATTACAGTACAGTACCTATTGCATTAAGCAGTGCCTTCAGGGGACAGCAGTTAGTGAAGTATGGTACTGGAGTGCTCCCTGTCCCTGCAGGCTGATAGCATCTCTCCTGCTCTTCAAGTTCCCTCTCACATGCTACCACCAAACTAGGTCTTATTTTTGGGGTAGGTCTTATATTACAGGAATCTTGAAAAATAGTGCTAGGTCTTGCTTTCAGGGTAGGTCTTATTTTCGGGGAAACAGGGTAGCAGTCATTGTTCATCCTCACGTAAAGGAGAGTCCTGTCCTAGATTATTACCACCAGGCATAGGGACGGTGAGAATGTTTAATGAGTTTGCATCAGCCAATCTTCCACGAACAGCCATTGAAATCAGCTGAGGGCAACTCTACAGGAAAGACCTGTACATGGGGAACATTTTTTGGCCAGCAGGTCTTTCAGGGAGAGTCAGCACTTTTATATTTCAGAAAATAAATCATGGAAGAAATAGGCATCTGCCACTGCTGACATCTTGCTGATAATGCTAGGGACATGGCAGACCTCAACTTCAGTGAAGCCAGAACTCCATTGTTTCAAGTCACAATTTCAAGTGACACTACAATTAAACCTGAAGAGTTTCATGAAGAGTTTTTACGTTTTGGCCACTTCACATTCACTTTTATATGCATATGCATGTACATAATGTGCTAAAGGTGGGTGGGGGGGTCAAGGGCTGCGGGCACCACTGGCCTAAAGCTGTAATAAAGGTATTTACAGTAAAGGCAATACACATGTGAAGGAGATACACAATGTACTAACAACCTCCAACTTTACCAACTAGCTTACACTCTTAATTGAACAAACTGAAGAGAGAAGCTGATCGGTTGCCATGCACAGCTGCTCCAGATTTGTCTGCTCCAGTTTTGATAAATTCTCATAGATAAACTCACCTGAACCTTGGTCCCACCTGGCTGCCGGTCCCTGCAGCCTCTCTCACCCTCCGCCCTGGCAATGGAATGTCCCTCAGCGTCCTCACATCTAATACGCTGTAATAGACATAATGACTCATGGATCCTTAGACTGCTGGAGCAATGCACCGCACCCGCAATGCACTTTTTCGGTGCAATGCTCTGCAGGCTTCAATGCAAAAGAGTCGCAAATGCACATAGATCATGAGATCATAAGTCCAAAAGGTGGACTGTGCCTTTAAAACACACCCACCCAATAAACACATGACCACGTTTGAAAGAAATCTTATGGTATAACACATGCACTTTATTAGCATGTTAAGAGTGTCCTCAAACTCAGTTTTATGATAACGTACCATGACATCAAAGCAAAATTAGAGCATGAAGCCTAAAAATACAGATATAAGCTCAGTGACCGTCACATGTCACAAGTTAGATTTCTATCTGACATATTATAAGGTTGAGTTTTGTACAAAGGGGGTATTTATGAAGCAGCCAGACTTTAACCTGCTGATCCATGCTGCTTTCACTCCGCACGTTCACACGGCTCAGCCACATCGGCACTTTCCATTCTTCGGTGGGAATTTTGGATCTCGGAATCTCTCTGTGCCATATTTTTTCATACCAGTTTTGCTTTATTCTCCAGCCGTGAAGGCCCCGTTCACACCAGGGCGTTTAGTCGTGAGTTTTTTTTCCCGTGCTGAAATGCAAGTAACATAAAATCCTTTGTATTTCTCTGGGGGCCGGTCACACAAATGCGCTGAATTCGCACTTTAACATACGCCTGTTGTTTGAAATTGCCCTGAGGTTATTTTGTGGCATTTATCAGCCCGTTTTGCTCCACAGACTTTAATGGAAACGTGCCGATCAGCACGTTTTTGCACTTTTGTGCGTGTTTTTTTAGCGTGTTTTTGCAGCTGAGACTGCTTTTCATTGGACAACTCTACAAAGAGCTGAAAACGTGCCTAAAGGGCCATTGCTTTTGAACAAAAAACACCTGTAAAATGCACTGAAATGGGCAAAAAAAAGTTGCGCACTTAAAAAAACGCACGTAAAGCGCGCTGAAAACACTTGCTCTGGTGTGAATGGGATCTTAAGGACTTATTGTGCTCAAATAGCAAATAAGTGATTTTATCATTTAGTCACCATTTTTCCCCCACAGAGATCTGCTGTACTCAATTGCACCCCATCATCTGTGTCAAACCTTTACTGCATATATGATAAATTGCAGATGAAGATTTTAGATTAAAATCTATGTTGGAGAGATTTCCCTTCACTTCCTGTCTCAGAGACACAACAGGAAGTGAGAGAATCTCTACAAAGTGACAGGATTTCCCCTTTTAGACAGTTGTCGCCAGATTAGGTGCCTCCATTGGTAGATTTATCATCTCCTCTTGTTTTGGTGACCATTGTAAAAGCTTGGATTGCCCATGCCCATTCCCATGACAGTGTTCACCAGAACAAATAGAAAGGGTGAATCTATGCAGGGGAGGCACAGGCAGCAGTAAAAACTGAGGTTTTAAGCCTTCCCTACTCAATCCAAAATTCAATCTTGGCTTTACATACATTTTAAATAAAACTGTGCTTGCCCATGAAGGGGAAAGCAACAAGTTCACTTTACCAACAGTACATATTGATTTACCTTACCTCAGGAAAGAAAATTCCTGGTACTTCCCGGTATGGAGGAGCATGTGGCTCTTTCTACTTCTTGTCATGTGACAGAGCTGATGCATGGTGATTGGCCCAGTGTTGTCACATGTTGTGGAGGAGGGGGGGGGGAGCAGTCCACAGCCCTGTGCAAGCTCCAACTGAAGGAGCTTACATAAGATTTAATTTCCTTGCTTATGGTAGGTGCAGCCTCAGAGAAATGAAGAAAGGTGAATATATACGGCTGGGGACCTGCATTGCCAAAGCACAGGTTTTCTTTCAAATCCTCATACGCATAGGGTCATATTCACACACCTTCTGACACAAACTATAATAGATCCTGTAAAGCAGGGGTTTACACGATCGGGGGCCACTGGACACATATTTTTGTCCCGTGGGGGCCGCTACTATATACGGTACCAGTGTTAATGTCTGCATATGTTACAAGCCGCAAGTGTCACGCATTCAAATTAATGATTGGGTGACAGCCGCTGCATGTAAACGCCTGCACACCCCATGTAATCGTATGTGACAGGATTACATGCAGTTAGGAATCTGTCACTATCCCTGGTTACACAATTGTTTATCCAGGGATAGTGATTGTTTTTGTAACAACATGTAATCATATCACATACGATTACATGCGGTATGCAGGTGTGTGCATGCAGCAGCTGTCATTAACTTGAATGGGTGACAGTTGCTGCATGTAAACGCCAGATTAGGGATTCCTGCTGCAGGAAAACGCAAGTTTGTGACACAAGAATCCCCAATCGTACCTGAAATATATAGGTGTGAATGGGGCTTAATATACACACACACAAAAATACAACCCCCCCACACTAATACACCCCCCTGCACAAATAAAATAATACACTCCCCCCCACACACATCTCTGCAGTAGACCTTACTAATGATCCATCATTCCGCCAGAGCTCAGAACTGACAGAGCTCCGGCCAGGGCTGACAGGAGCAGCTCTGCGGTCTGCATCCGTCAGAGATGCAGACCGTGTAGCTGCTCCCGCAAGTCGGGCACGCGGTCTTTGAACTTTCAATTAACATTTCTAGATGTCTGTGAAGGTTCTCATTCATCAAAAAAAAAAGTCAGGGCACCTGGATTTGCTGTACTTTTCTTGAAGACGTTCCACTGGACATTAACCACTTGCCGTGGCCCGTTAAGAAAAAACGGACGGACGACAGACTCGCATCAGCGGGTTGCCGTCTCCAGACGGCATCTTTTTCCTGCGCGCGCGCACGGGCAGGAAAGACCCGCTCGTTACTACAGCCGTTAGCAGCTGTTTCACATACAACCGATCAGCGGCTCTATAGCCGCCGATCGGTAGCATGGCGTGAATTTCGGAGCGCCCCCCTCCCCAATCGCGAGTGCCGCCATCTCCCTCCTGACCCCTCACCTTTAATCCCGGGATCCGCTAGCCCATCTGCGGCCCGGGACCGGCTCGGGAGGGCGCCAGGAGAAGGAGGGAGGGAGCTCAGCTCCTTGCTGTGCTCACTCTGTAGTGTGAATGCAGAAGTGATGTGTATTACATCACTTCCGCATTCACCTGTCAGTCATCTGGCTCCTACTGCCAGAGAGAAGAAGCTGATGAAGCAAATCTGTGCTTCATCAGCTTCTTTTGGGGTTTCCAGGTGACATTAGGGGTCTAGGGACCCCTAATGTCTCCATAAAGAGGACCTGTCAGTGTACCTGTGCTATTATATAGGGGGATGGTATCCCCCTATGTAATAGCAATAACAATAAGTGTTTAAAAAAAATCTATATAAATAAAAAAAGTAAAACAAAATTTAAGTCACAAACAAAAAAAGTTAAAAAAATAAAAGTCACAAATAAAAAAAGTAAACCCCCCAATGTTTAAGTTCCCCCCCTTCGTTTACGAACATATAAACGTAAATATGTGTCGCATGCGCCAGCGTGCGAAAATGACAATTGCGCTACACATGTTACATATCGTCGCGAATGTCACAGTGAGAGCAATCATTTTAGGGCCATTGATCACTGATAACACTAAACTGATGAGCGGTAAAAGCTTTTAATGCGTCGCCTATGGCCAATTTTGGGTAATGTAGTTTTTTTGAGGTTTCGCGCGCATGCGCAATTTTAAGGCTTGACATGTTTGGTGTCTCTTTACCCGACGTGACCCCGTCTTTTATATTTTACCAAGAAATTTGGTAATAATAAATGTTTTTAGAATTTAATATAGGGGGAACAAAAATCTGTAGTTTTTACTTAATATATTAAAAAATAACTACCCGTAGTGGTGATTAAATACCACCGAAATAAAGCTCTATGTGTCCCCAAAAAAGGGTATAAAATTCATTTCAGTACAGCGCTGCATGACGGAATAAATGTCAGTCAAAGTACCGCAGCGCTGAATACTGAAAAATGGCCTGGATGGGAAGGGGGTTTAACACCGCGGATGTCAACTGGTTAAACCAGCTTTCTCAATTCAAAATTCTGAATTGAGAAAGCTGGTCGGAAGTCCACTGAAACGTCTTCAAGAAAAATACAGCAAATCCAGGTGCCCTGACTTTTTTTTTTACAGATAAACATTTCTAGATGTTCTCTAAAACATAGAAAATATTATTTTTAACTTCAAGTTCACTTTAATGTTTTCTTGGCGCAGCCATCTTGGCATATAACAAAATTTGTGAATAGACTGTGCAGATTTGAACAATATAAGCAATGGATTGTGGAAAACAGTGCTAAGCAACTGGCTTGTGTCCAAACACATAAATAAATGCAAAACAAATACAAAAGCACATTGTTATCACAAGGCAATGAATGTGTGCCATCTAGAACACAGTGTCACATTATTACCGCCATCATCAATTAATACACTGGTACAAAGTTCAGGCTGTAAACATAAACACAAAGAGAAGGAGGTAAAGTCCAGCCAATTCTCAGAACTCTGATAGCACAAATATCTTTATGGCATTTTCCCACATAAAAAACAATGCAACCATCACCAACTGTCACTGCTAAGAACGGCCATTTGCATTTTCCCAGATAAAATGAACAGAGAAATCTGATTGGGATAAACATCAGCAGTGTTACATAATAGCTTACATAATATTAAAGCCGAACCCCAACAAGTTTTTCTTAGAATGTGCAGAAGATCAGAGTTCTGTCAGGATTTCATTTCTCTCTGTGACGCCTTTGTGGATATTTTCACTCACTTCCTGTCTCTGTGACACCTACACAAGCAAGCAGGGTGCGGTTGTCACTGGGACAACAATACGTTTAACATTTCCCTCTTTACCTGTTCCATCTGTTTTTGCTTTTGTATGTGTCCCCAATGGAGAGATTTCACATCACTTCCTGTCCAAAGAGGAAGTCAAGGTAAATCTTTCCAACAGGGACAGAGACAGCAAAGAAAACCTGATTGACGTTGTAAGCTGCTCTTTAAAAATAAATAAAAAGTTTTGGTTGGAGTTGGGTTTTAAAGCCTAATTAAACTTTTAGCCTAAATCAGTTAAAAAGACTTGATATGCGCATCAAAAAAAAAAGGTGAGGGAAGTCTTACAATGCCTTTTATTTGAGAAGTGTCCAAAGCCTGGGGAAAAAAAAGCCTGTCCCCTTCCAACGTGCAACAGAAAAGGAAGCCACTTGCTCTCTGTGTGGAAGCCGTGGTCTCTCTGTAGAGATCCGACACACCCCCTACTGTCAGAGCTAGAGCTCTCCAATCAGCAGAGCTCAAGCTCCCTGCTGATTGGAGAGCTCTGCATAAAGACATTGCTGCTTCTCCATAGAGAGCAAGGGTCCTTCTATGCAGCATGCTGGCAGGGAACAGGCTTTTCTACTCAGTGGGAGCCTTCTGCCCCACATCCTTTGAGCAGAACATTCTTGGCCGAACAGTGACTACAGCCAATCAGCTGAACTGAAGTTGTATGGTCGAAAACTAAAAATAAATCTGTATTTCTATATTGAATTTCCATAAGTTCTATCCCGCTCCTAATAACCATGTTGATCTAGAAGTTTGTAGACTTACTTGTTGAAGATGCCCATAGGATGTATTTCCTCAATGTACTGACAATTTCACCCAGCCCTGTGAACATGCATTTTCAACTCAATGTTTGTTCAATTAAACTTCGGAACAATGTAACATTGTAACTGCTGGCTGGAAGCAATGAATGATGGGATATGTAGTCTAGAGAAATCAAGATTACATCACATCAAGCAGTAAGGAGAGGGATGCAAAGCACACTGGGAATCCAGTAAGTTGATGAAAGTGATGGGAAGACGGACGGGCAGCACTCACTACATAAAAGGGATTTATTCAAGTAAGCTTTGATTGTATTATCAAACCCAACTCTAGTATGTATTCCTATTACAATGCTGATATTATAACTGGAGAGGATATGATTGCACATTACAACTTCTTAATTTGAATGCAATTAATGAAAACTTACACGATTTTGATGATACTTACACCTTGATGATTTTCTTTTATTGTAAACAAAGATGAACAAACCAAAATACTAATGCTAGAAGTAAGGCAGAAGGAATAATGTGGCAGTGCAGTGGTATTTTAAGCCTATGCTGGTTGATGAGATGGGGCGCAGTGACCGGGGTCAGTCGAGGACAGACAGACAGCTGGGCGATCTGGAGACTGGCAGAGGGAGGAGAGACAGACTTTTACTTGATCAATGTTTTACTAACGTAGCCGACCTTGTAATCTGGGTACAGTCATAAAGTAATAAGCATTGTGCTGGTTACATTTATTGTTCTAGTTCCCAAGCTTTGTGGTGCTATGACAGAAGTACTCACAGAGAAAAAAAAATTAAATGTTACATCCCAAACGGATATTTTATCCAAGAAACCCTCCTGTAGCTTTAAAGGGCAGTTTCAGCTTTACTGTTATTATGCAATATACACTATATTGCCAAACGTATTGGGACGCCTGCCTTTACACGCACACGAACTTTAATGGCATCCCAGTCTTAGTCCGTAGGGTTCAATATTGAGTTGGCCCGCCCTTTGCCGCTATAACAGCTTCAACTCTTCTGGGAAGGCGTCCACAAGGTTTAGGAGTGTGTCTATGGGAATGTTGGGCCATTCTTCCAGAATCGTATTTGTGAGGTCAGGAACTGATGTTGGAGGAGAAGGCCGGGCTCGCAGTCTCTGCTCTAATTCATCCCAAAGGTGTTCTATCGGGTTGAGGTCAGGATTCTGTGCAGGCCAGTCAAATTCCTCCACCCCAAACTCGCTCATCCATGTCTTTATGGACCTTGCTTTGCGCAGTCAGGTTGGAACAGGAAGGGGTCATCCCCAAACTGTTCACACAAAGTTGGGAGCATGAAATTGTCCAAAATGTCTTGGTATGCTGATGAGAGTTCAGTTCCCTTCACTGGAACTAAGGGGCCAAGCCCAACCCCTGAAAAACAACCCCACACCATAATCCCCCCTCCATTAAACTTTACACTTGGCACAACGCAGTTAGGCAAGTACTGTTTTCCTGGCAACCGCCAAACCCAGACACGTCCATCGGATTGCCATACAGAGAGGCGTGATTTGTCACTCCAGAGAACACGTCTCCACTTCTCTAGAGTCCAGTGGCGGCGTGCTTTACACCACGGCATCCCACGCTTTGCATTGCACTTGGTGATGTAAGGCTTGGATGCAGCTGCTCGGCCATGGAAACCCATTCCATGAAGCTCTCTATGCACTGTTGTGGTGCCAATCTGAAGGCCACATGAAGTTTGGAGGTCTGTAGCTATTGACTCTGCAGACAGTTGGTGACTTCAGTTGGTAACAGGTGACCGTGGAATATTTAGTAGCACTACTTACTTGTAAAGGGTGCCATGACTAAAAAAAGCTTGAGAAACGCAGTTGAAGAACGCTATAAGTAAAACAACATTGCATTATTTTTTTTCTATTTTAATTAGAAAGTTCGTTTTAATAATAAATCTTTTTATGAAGAGAAGACTCACACTTACATGATTTTGCAGTTTTTGTTCTTTAAATTGCTTTTCTTGAATGTCCTTCAGCTGTTCCCCAAACCCATCCCCCTTCTTGTTGCTGGTGTCCCCTTCAGCTAGCCAAGTGTTGAGAAGACACCCATGGGTACGCGCTCCTGGGCTGTGACCGCGCCTAACTGTGTGCGTTCATAGACACACACAGCCTGCGGCAAGCCAGACCACAAGCTCCCTCCACCACTCAGTCTGACTGATGGCAGAAGGAGCCTATGGCAGGACAGGTGAATGGAGGGAGGGAGCACTGTGAAAGCCATCCGGCTCCCATGTTCGTGTGGGTATAACTTTTTTATTTTCGTCCCTAGTTACAAACGAGCACTTAACCCTTGCAGTGCGGAAGTAGCCCCACTGCAAAAGTTAATAAAAATGTTGCCGGCGTTCTTCTTTAAACAGGTTTCCTTCACTTTGACACAAAACAGTTGAAAAAGTTGATATTTAACATTAATAGCCCTTTGTATTACATAAAGCTTGGGGCAGAGAACGTGTCCTGTGCAGACCAGTTTCTGTTATCAGTTATTACTCTGCTGGTGTTGTATTTCTAACTCCTTAGTAAGGATGACTCAGAGGAAGAAATCCCCAGTGACGCATGCTTTTATTTGCCTCTTCTGAATATTTACATTGGACCGTGAAGTAAGAGAAATGCCGCGTTGAGGCATAACTTCCTAATGCGTCTTCAAAGACACCTACAGTAAGAAAAAGATGTGTGGGTTCCTGGTGCACTTATGTGATCTTTGTATCTACATCACACAGTTTCTACATATGTTTTTAATGTTAACCTGAACTGTGTTTTAAACTATTCAAAGTACATGTCCTGCCTTAGAGTACATACCATAAGACGCCTGCTCTAACCACTATTGGACAGGCCTTCAAAGCTCAACTCCAGGCAAACAGCTACATACAGATAGGGGAGCTGGGTTATATACAAGAAGATTTTTATTTCTGTCCAGCTAGTCCTAAGATTTACACAACTCTGCTGGGCAACACAGACAGGATGGTGACCTGATCTTTCCCTTCAGCATTTATGCCATACAGCTCAGTCATCTCCCCACCCTCAGCAGGTGACTGGTCAGTGAAAGAGCATAACGTACTGATGAGCATGTCAGCATGTTTAGTGCCAGCACATGTGCATGCAGAATATTTGATTGGCTCCGCTGACTTGCAGTCCAAGTTCTGCTGTGCAGGGTATTACAGGAGGCTAAAACCAAGTCATATTCAGGTACGTAAACACTAGTTGCATGTAAAAATACATATAGAACTTTTTTTAACTGTTTATCATTTTGCGCCTGGAGTTCAGTTTCACCGATTTTCCATTTATTTTCCATCCAATTGAAAAATCAATTTGTCTCGCATCTACCAGTTTATCAATCTTTCTTACAATTATTTTTGCAAACTACAAAACTAACTGATCGATCTTTATGTGACTAAAGCCTAAATTTGTGTTTGCTAATTCTACTGCTGATGTCAATATTTAGATTATATGTTGCTTTTCCATGTTCTAAAGTTCCGCTTTCCTCCTGAAATACACGGTCCTCTCAGCACTACCCTGCTTTCCTGTGTAAAGCTGGCCACACACCTATAGATTTTCTGCAGAGTTTCTATGTTCAGATGGAAAAAGTGCAACAGATTCCTCCATCTATGCGAAACTGTGTGGATGGAGGAATCTCCCATTGGGCCAAGCTACAGTATCGTGCTAGTCGGTCCCGCTGGCTGTCAAAATACCTGAACAATGTCTGCATCCAATCAGATTGTTCAGGTATTTTGAGAGCCAGCGGAGCCGACTAGCAAAATACTGAAGCTTGGCCCGGCTAAGGTGTAAGGCCTTAGCCATACACCATAGCTGTAATCTAAAGGTGTATGGCGAGCTTTAGGGTTGATCCTTTCCCTTGCCAGATCATGAAACAACCCTTGCATGCGTGCTCCCAGCATCAGACAGGCCTTGTCCTCACATTGCAAAAGGTTATGTGAGGGGTCACGCTGTGCTGGAGACTCTTCTCCGCCGTACAGTGCCATTGGATCTACTGCACTTCCTGCTGGGCCTTCCCCTGGTAGGGCTCCATAGATACGACAAAAAACTGGCATTGCATGTGTTGACTGCAGCTAGATGTCTTATAGCCCTCCACTGGAAACAAAGTACCCCGCCTTCTGATCTGGATCTCTACACCAGAATCAAAGATGTCCAAAAATTGGAATACCTGACGGCTAGGCTGAATAATACGTGGAGGCTCCATAACAAGGTGTGGGAAGCATGGAAGGAGCTGGAACATGCTGGGGGTTCTGGGTGAGAGGAACAGGAGATTTCTGCCCGGTACTTGGAGGTGCGGGACGATGCTGGTATCTCACCACCTTTCTCTCTAAACTTCTATCCTATGTACTTTCCTCTTTCTGTGCTCTATACCTTTTCTTCCCCGGGATCCTTCCTGGGTATCTCTTGTTGTATTTAATATTAGTTTACAAGACCTGGCCGAGGTTCAGAGCCTGTTAGAGCTCTTTTCAATTATGGAACTAGCACAATATTCCTTCAACCCTAGATAATGGTGCGTGGAGACGGTACCTGGGATACAAATGTATACCTATGTGTTCTTTTCTCACTAGCGGTAGTCCTTAGATGTCATTATTTGCATACACTGAAGCTACTTGTACTCCACCTGGATGAGAGCTGATAGCCGCAGTGGGTTTAATGTGTAATGATGAGAGCTGCAGTCGGTATACTCAGGTCTGTATGTTGTCTTACTTTGTAATTTTTGCCTCATGTTTCATGTTATTTTTGTATTTCTTGTATACAACATGTGCAAAGAACAAAACAATAAAAATTGTCAATTTGAAAAAAAAAAAGAACTGGCTTTAGGTGTGCATGGTCCCTGAGGGAAGGTTCATGAAGGCCACACACAAGAAGCCAACAGATGCAGGGCTACATTTTCTAAAATAGTTAAAGTGTAAAAATGAGTAGTATGGACACATTTACTTTACTAGTAAAAGCTTTGAATAACAATGAGTAACAAAGACTATACTACAACTTTAAGTAAAATCAGTTCAGTCTATGACCAGAATCATCTTTCTAAAGTCAATAATGATTCTGCAGGAAATTACAGATCCCTGTTTGTCTGCCACAAGATGTTCTCAATCTGCCCAGTGAACCCTAAAGATTGAGGACATACTGTGCGTGCTTCATGAGCCTACCCCCTGAAGAGGCATCACCATGGTGCACCTTATTCATGATGCACTTCAAAAGAATTGGCATTGTACTTACATTTCAGGTGGCCTGTGTCCTAAACATCGCTGCTGGGGGTATTCCACACTTATAAGACTGTGAATGAATACCTGCAAATCCTGCCGACCAAACAGAGATGTTTTGTTCTCACATCTTTCTTTTTAAACAAATAGGAACACTTGGATGTGCTCGTGTGATCAGAGCACACATTTATGTGGGAGTTTATGGATAGCTTTTAAGACAGCCAAATACTTCATGTACATCAAACTGTATTAGAAGGCTGACCATTGGCATTAGAGAGCATTTGAACTTGCAGACAAAAAAAGAACCAAACAGATATAGCGGAATCACAGGCCAGTCCAACATGTAAAGCTCTGATACTTCTCAGTATGTGCCCACAAGTCCCACTCTGTTACATTCCTATTGGCCCATAACTATGATGGGCTGCCTCACTGCCTTATAGGAAAGTGCAGGAGTCACTTGCCTACAAGTGCAAATCTTTTTAATGTTAAAACAAAATACACACAGTACATGCTGCTGTCTGCTACGAGCATTAACACAGCAAATTTATATTTTTCTGAGTCCATCCCCCATAATGTAGTTTGAAAATCAGTTGAATTAGGTTCATTCTGAAGTGAAATAGCACAGCAGTGTTATCACCCTAAGGACAGGGTAGTCTTGAAGTGGTCAAACTAGAAAAAATGGTACATGCATGAATCTATAACCAGCCTTTATAGCAGGGCACACATTGGGAAGGCTTACAACAATACAAAACACAAAAATTCCCCAGCCTCAACCTGCAAGTGTGAGCAAATTAATGAAGTTCATAAATTACATGCAGGTGCACCTGGAGGTAGCCAACTCTTCCTAATAAGGTGCAGGGACGCACTGGAGGCCCAGAAACCAAAAATGCACGCTGGGACTCCAGTGCGTCCCCCAAACCAAAAATAGTCAAACTAGAAAAAATGGTACATGCATGAATCTATAACCGACCTTTATAGCAGGGCGCACATTGGGAAGGCTTTCAACTTCATTAATATGCTCACACTTGGAGACTCGGATACATAGAGTTAGGACCACACTTTGCAGAGGTGCCTTGGCGCGGCAGTGTAGCTTCTACATATTTTTGGCCAAAAGTTTGTGCAACTAAAACCTCTGATTTTAACGCATACTGTTGACAGGGCTACTTGTTTGGTTGCAGGCTGGCTGGCAGGTTGGGGCTGGGGAATTTTTGTGTTTTGTATAGTTTTGAAGTGGACCTTTAAAAGGAGAACTATGAGGTGAGTGATTTCCACTCATCCTTATAGTTAGAGCCGACCTGTGACAAAGAAGCTGTCACAGGTCGGCTCTATTGATCGGGAAGTGAGCGAACACATACCGTCACTCGCTCACTTTCCAATCATCTCCCTGCAGAGAGCGGTGACTGTCAGGGATTCCCCCCTCCCCTCTCCGATCCTCCAGCGCTGAGTGGAGGAACAGACGGGGCGGGCACAGCTGGCTCTGCCTCTAGATAGGCAGAGCCCGCTGTCACTCGCTCAGCTGGGTGGATCCAGACAGTATTGTCAGAATCTGTCCCAGCTGCGGCGCTCTCAGTATCTAGCGGGCAATAGCCTGCTAGATACTGAGCTTTGTTTAGGAGGTTAGTATATGTCCTTTTGTGATCCTAAAGGAACTATGGGGAAAAACTCTTACCAAATAGTTCTGTTTTAACTCCTTTCATTAGAAATAACATCACCATGCAGCTCTTCATGCTGATATAAAATCATCTTACATTCATTAGTTAAGCAAGCATTGTTTAAATTTTATTTACAATTACCATTTTCCCACTTCCTGGTTGAGTGAGGCACTGGTGATGTAGCCCTGGAATCATAGATACATCCTGGGAAGCCTGCATCACCAGTGCCTTCATGAGAAATCTCATCTGTATATTACCAAATCTTGCAAGATCTCAGGGAAAGCCATTTTCCCCTCAGATGGTGTGCACTATCATATGTTCCAATAAGGTGTGGAAAGAATAAAAAGCCTGCAATTATCTATAAGTATCTGTTTGTGGGTTGCCATTACTGTGCTGTTACACAGCTGTAAAATTGTCACCCAATTCATAGTCATAGTTGGTGTCATACTAATGTGAAGTGAGAATTTATATAGTTATTTTCAAGGGATGTCCGAAATACGAGTTCAGATACCAGTGCAGATACTTGACATTTTCACGAGAACTACCAGGGTTGCAGCGGTTGCAGCTGGGACCTGGCCCTGGCTCTCCACCTCTGTCCTGAAATCTTTTGTCTGTATTGTTTTAGAAAAACTGTCACATGACAATAAACAAAAATGTATCAGTACTTGTATCTGTGAGGACTTGGACAAGTGTCAGTACTTGTACTTGAAAAACTTGTATTGGTGCATCACTTATATATATTTATTTTTTTACAAATCATACATTAGAACAGAGATGTACTAATCCCAGGAGCTCCGTGTGCTCCTTAAAAATGACAGCTGCCTCCTAACTTTTGAATTTTTCTCTAGTCTAGTCTTGAAGGTGGAAAAAGTATCTGTACATGTACTTGTACCGAGTACGGTACTTGGTATCTGAATGCATCCCCCCCCCCCCGCTCCGACCCTCCAGCGCTGAGTGGAGGAACAGACGGGGCGGGCACAGCTGGCTCTGCCTCTAGATAGGCAGAGCCCGCTGTCACTCGCTCAGCTGGGTGGATCCAGACAGTATTGTCAGAATCTGTCCCAGCTGCGGCGCTCTCAGTATCTAGCGGGCAATAGCCTGCTAGATACTGAGCTTTGTTTAGGAGGTTAGTATATGTCCTTTTGTGATCCTAAAGGAACTATGGGGAAAAACTCTTACCAAATAGTTCTGTTTTAACTCCTTTCATTAGAAATAACATCACCATGCAGCTCTTCATGCTGATATAAAATCATCTTACATTCATTAGTTAAGCAAGCATTGTTTAAATTTTATTTACAATTACCATTTTCCCACTTCCTGGTTGAGTGAGGCACTGGTGATGTAGCCCTGGAATCATAGATACATCCTGGGAAGCCTGCATCACCAGTGCCTTCATGAGAAATCTCATCTGTATATTACCAAATCTTGCAAGATCTCAGGGAAAGCCATTTTCCCCTCAGATGGTGTGCACTATCATATGTTCCAATAAGGTGTGGAAAGAATAAAAAGCCTGCAATTATCTATAAGTATCTGTTTGTGGGTTGCCATTACTGTGCTGTTACACAGCTGTAAAATTGTCACCCAATTCATAGTCATAGTTGGTGTCATACTAATGTGAAGTGAGAATTTATATAGTTATTTTCAAGGGATGTCCGAAATACGAGTTCAGATACCAGTGCAGATACTTGACATTTTCACGAGAACTACCAGGGTTGCAGCGGTTGCAGCTGGGACCTGGCCCTGGCTCTCCACCTCTGTCCTGAAATCTTTTGTCTGTATTGTTTTAGAAAAACTGTCACATGACAATAAACAAAAATGTATCAGTACTTGTATCTGTGAGGACTTGGACAAGTGTCAGTACTTGTACTTGAAAAACTTGTATTGGTGCATCACTTATATATATTTATTTTTTTACAAATCATACATTAGAACAGAGATGTACTAATCCCAGGAGCTCCGTGTGCTCCTTAAAAATGACAGCTGCCTCCTAACTTTTGAATTTTTCTCTAGTCTAGTCTTGAAGGTGGAAAAAGTATCTGTACATGTACTTGTACCGAGTACGGTACTTGGTATCTGAACATCCCTATTATCTTCCTTAAGCCATTATCTTTGGTATTATAGCTGGTTATTATACTGCCATCTTGTGGTCGTTTTGGTTATTGCACCATGTTTTTCTGTGTTCCCTCCCATTTATGATGTATTTCCCCTTTCTTCATGACTTGTCATTTCTGGCATCACAATGGCTGACTGTAACATGGCCACATATTAATCTGCATTTCATGTTTGGAAACATTACCATCTCTGACCTTCAAATACCATCTGTTCATCCATCTGATGTATCCTGTTGTCTGCTGTAACCTGCTGCATTAAAATAAAGCACTTTGTAGATGAAAAGGTATTTGGTGAGTTCAGCTATCTGATAAGGCTTGTCCGCGGTGATTATATCTGCTCATACAGGCTAGGCATAGAGGTCTCATCAAAAGATAAATCGCCAATACAACAATCAGAGTCACAATAATAACTAAACGTTTCTAAGAGTGTGTTGTCATTTTTAAGGTAAGGGTGAAGTTCCTATTTGAGCTGGCCATACACTTGTATTTTTTTTTTTCTTGGGCTGAACAAGATAAAATGCTCCATTTCCCCACTCATTCTAAATAGCATGGATAGGGAAATCTTCACTGCCGGACTATTGTATGCTGACAGCCAGTGCTGACGCTTTCTATGTCTTCTACTAACAAAAAATAACTGATTCAGCATTGCCCTCACTAGTCAGCTAGTTATTTATCTCTAGCACACTGCCATGTGGGCACCCGGAAACCCAAAAATGGTATCAAATGCTTACCGTATTTTTTCTTTCCTGGTGCTCATCTATGGCAGTATACAAACCCATCCTCGTTCTTGATATAGTTATGTAGAATGCTGTGGGCCATGATTTGTGGCAGAGCTGTGTAAATCTCACAACAGGATGGACAGAAATTCATATCATTTGGCAGGTACAACAGCTCCCATATACATATTTAATCTGTGTATTTAGCTATGTGCCTGGAGTTCAGCTCTAAACAATCGAACTACATAGATAGTACCCTGTTGTTGGTCAGACATCAAAATACTGTTTGCATTTGTCATTCCCGACTTCCTTCCAAGAACGTTCAATGGGGAGGGCATCCAATACAAGGCTTGTATGGGCAGATAACTTAAGGTATATGTGTTTGTTGAGTCTGCTCTGGATATGTGAAACAAAGGTGCTCTATCCTAAACTAAACTAAGTGATTAGGTATGAAGGCTGCAGCAATAAAGACCACATAGGTCAAATCATATAAGTTTTCAATTATGCAGCGCCACTATCTTTGTTGGCGCTGCATAATTGAAAACTTAGATAACTTAAGGTGCCCATACACCTTACGAATTTCGTATGCGATCGCGTTTTCGTCCGATATTGGTAAGGTTGATGGGCAGTGTACAACCGCAAATACTGTACAATCAATTGACGTTTGACTAACCAGCAGGTTAGAAAACTTCGGTCGATCGTACGATTTTTGCAAGGTTGGTGGCGTTTCCGTACGTCAAAATTCGTACAATCTACACTGCGCGTGCGCAGACGAAAAAACACGTGCGGTCGATTACCGCAATTTGATCAGGTGATTTCTTCTAATTACCAATTCGTTCAGGTGCTTTCTTCTAATTACCAATTTGTTCAGGTGCTTTTTTCTAATTACCGCTGATAACCTTGCGATAATCGGGGAGGATGGGGCCGCCGTACGAAAATCGTACGACGGTTCGATCATTGGACGAAAAGTGTCATCCAATGATCGCAAGGTGTATGGGCAGCCTTATCCTTTAACACAATTACAGTGCTCTGAAAGCAGCCAGTAAAACACAATTTCCTTATTTCTACACCTAAAGCAAATACTACCTTAGATTGTAAGCTCCTTGCGGGCAGGCACTGATGTGAACGTGCGATTATGTAACGCGCTACGCAAATGGTCGGTGCTATATAAATACCTGTAATAAATAAATAAATACTCAATCTTTTTATAAGTGATAAATAGCACCTCGCGCCAAACCCTGTGTAGCTGCAAGCGCTATAAGAAGGCAAGCCCCAGATGAAGTCAATTGTGGCGTAACGCATAGGGCGGAGTCTCGCAGACGTGGATTGGAGATTGCATGGTCGGCAGCACAGCTCCTGTTTGATCTGTCTTTGCACCCAGAGAACACGGTGACACAGAGAGAGAGTTGTCGAGCATACATTTTATTTGAAGTTTTATGTCTACTTTCCTCATGTGAGTAGTTTTTTAAATAAAGGAGGTTTTTTAATTTTGCGGTTTTACGCTATGGGCTGTTTTTATATTTTATTGGATATGGTCGTGATGACACGCTGACGTCATTTTCTGTGCAACGATTGTGGAGAGATGGCCTTTGCATAAGATCGAGTGGAGACCCATTAAAGCGATTCTAGACCTGTTCAGGTCTATTTATAAGGTGAGCGGCCCACTGAGAGGGGGAGCACCTGGGTGATAATTGGAGTTGACGTATAGACTTTGTACAAAGGACTTTCACAGTGGAAGGATAAAGAGTGTGGTGCGCTTGGGACAAATCCTGAGCACTATATACGTGTGATTCCACATTTGAACACGGAATATATGATTGAACTTTCCATAGGACTATTATTTATAAGAAGATTAATTGTGAACACTTTTTTGATTCCATGTATTATTTAAGCACATATTTATTATAGAGATTTGTTTATGTATTGTTCTAGATGAAGCGCAGCACATTCATTAAAATTAAATACTCAAACTTTACGTATTTGAGAAAAAATATTTCTTAAAAGAGACGGCTTATACAAGAAATAAAACCGCTAAACAAGAAAGAAAATTCCAAAAATGGCAGGAATTCCTGGCACACAAATGTCTGAGAGATTACAAATACGACAAGAATTTCTCACAGTCTCTAAATCAGTTTCTGTTATTGTCTGTGACATCAGGAGGACGATAGAAGGATTACTTTTCCAAGTGTGTACAAAAGATTTGTAATGCAAAAAAAGGGATTTGTTTAGATATAGGGATGTTGCCCATAGCTTCAGTTAAGTCAGAGTTGGGCAGCTCCATCCCTTCAGCTGCTGTGGAACTATAAGTCCCATGAGGCATTGCAAGACTGACAATTACAGACATGACTTCCAGAGGCAGAGGCATGTTGGGATTTGTAGTTAAACCACAGCCAGAGGGTTGCAGTTGCCCACCCCAGAGTTAAGTGCTTCCTTTATATGTCTTTTCTGAACTAAAAATGAAAAATGGTGTCGGATTAAAGTACAACTGAAACAAAAACTTTTGAATAGCGTGAAGACGGATTAGAACACCACTCAGGTTTTTATTGCTGTCTGTGTCCCCGTTAGGAAGATTCATCATCTCTCTTTATCCTGGTGACCGTTGTCACTGAAAGTTAAAGTAAATCCAAAATTTAAGGTTGCCATCAGAACAAGAATAGATGGGAAATCATCCAATGGGGACACTAGTTCTGGTAGCCCTACTGACTACTAGGGATTTCCCTCAGCTTGGAGGGATTTTTTCTCTCTTCCTGTTATGGCTATCAGACAGGCAATTAAGGGAAGTCTCCCTAATGGGACATAGAGGGCAAAAAAGACGCTCCCTTAAGTAGGGTATACACGCAGGACTGTCCCTAAAACAAGGCAGCCAGAGGTGGTTGCCTCTGGCGGCATCTCACAGGGTCACTTGGGCGGTCGGCAGAAAGCATCAAACAAAATTCACATAGTGAATGTGGTTTTCTTTTGGGAAACTCCATTAATTCCAAAATCGAATGTTAAATGAAAATCAAACAAAATTTCAAATGACAATCTCTAACTCTCTGATGGCATTAGTGAACATTCCAATTTTTTTTTTTTTTTTTGCACGAACGTCATTTGAAAATCTACCCGTGTGTACCCTACTGTAATCTACTTTGGCTTCAGTTCTACTTCAAGCAGGCCACAGACATGATAATAATGATAATGATACAGTTTGGCAATGGACACCCAGGTTTATGTTACATAGATGTGCAGTGTGCAGTGTCACATCTATGTATGCTGCAGACACACACTGGCTGTCCATTTTTGGGGACATAATAAAAACAAATTAAAAATCTTGTCCAATGGCAACTCTTCCCTGGAGATTACGGTGATAGCACAGAGAGGGTACCCGATTTAGTCGTCATAGATGTATTCACTGTGCTCTGCTCTGAAGACTCTTTAGCTTGTGGTGAAGCAAATGGCGAATGCAATCAACAATTTATAACTAGCTTTAAAGCAAGCATGCATATATACTGTTTATACACTCATGGCCAAAAATATTGGCACCCCTGCATTTCTGTCAGATAATGCACCACTTTGTGCAGAGAATTGTTGCAATTACAAATGTTTCGGCATTCTCATGTTTATTTATTTTGTTTGTATTGGTATGACTAAAAAAAAGTGGAGAAAAAAAAGCCAAACCTGACACATTCCACGCAAAACCCCACAAAATGGACTGGACAAAATTATTGGCACCTTCTCCAAATTGCAAGAAATAATTGCATTCCAAGTTTTTGTGTAAAAGCATGGACAATCTCAAGGTTACAAGTCCATCTCCAGAGATCTTAATGTTCCTGTGTCCACTGTGCACAACATTGTCAAGAAGTTTACAGCCCATGGCACTGTAGCTAATCTCTCTGGACGTGGACGAAAGAGAACAATTGATCAAAGATTGCAATGAAGGATTGTTGGAATGGTGGATAAAGACCCTCCATCAACTTCCAGACAAATTCGAACTGACCTTCAGGCACAGGTTACAACTGTGTCACAGCAGCAGTTGGGAAAAGGAACCTTCCAATCTGAGAGACCTGGAGCAGTTGGAGAAAGAAAAGTGGTCCAAAATTCCTGTAGAGAGGTGAAAGAAACTCATTGATGGTTACATGAAGCGATTGATTTAAGTTATTTTTTACCAAGGGCTGTGCTACAAAATATTAATTGAGGGTGCGAATAATTTTGTCCAGTCCATTTTTGGAGTTTTGCGTGGAATGTGTCAGGTGTGGCTTTTTGTTTTCTCCACTCTTTTGTGTCATACCAATACAAACAAAAGAAATAAACATGAGAATGCCTTATGTTTTTGCAACAATTTTATGCGTGAAGTGGTGCATTATCTGACTGCAATGCAGGGGTTTATATATAATATACTGTGTAATACAAGTATCTGCCATGCTTCTCTGACTCAGACGTCCTCTCCATCTTCTTGGTGGCCTGATTTACATTTGGCCAAACATACAGCATCCTTTTAAGCTAGTATCCACAGAAATAAACATAGACATGTAAGCAGGAGGCTGCATTTTGTTTGGATGGGTTGCTATGTCTCGGTTGCCTTGGTAATATTTAGTTATGGAACACATTTTTTGGCAATAATACAGGGATCCCAACCTGAAAGAAGCCATTTCAGGGAGGTGTCCTTCTCATTTCAGGGAGGTGCCCTCTACCCCCCCCCCCATCCGCGGAGGGGGGTTAGGGGGGCTGGGAGAGAGCACCCCCCTGAAATGATGGCAGATAGCACAGGAAGCAATAGCTTCTTTGCTATCTGCAGGTTTTTTTTCTGATTTTGTTTTTAGTATTCTGACAGTTGCAGTCGTCAGAATATTTAAAAAAAAGGCATAAGAATGCATAGCTAGATTCCTATTGGCTATTGTACTTTGCAATAGCCAATAGCAAACTAGCTATTGCACCCGCCCTCTGCTGCTTTCAATCACCAGAAGAGGACCTGATAGAAAAATTCAGGTCCCCCTCTGCTGATTGACAGCAGCAGTGGGCGGGTGCATTAGCTAGTTTGCCATTGGCTATTGCAAAGTGCAATAGCCAATAGCAATCTAGCTATGGATTCGTATGCCTTTTTGTTTCTTTTCTGACTGACGGTCGGGCCGCGGCTCCCGCTGTCAGAAAAGAAAAAAAAAAACGATCGCAGGGAAAGGTTTATCTGCTCGATCAAGCAGATAAACCTTTCCGGGAGGAAGTGTTTCTCTCCCGGGCGGCCGGGAGCCGCTATCCAATAGCGGGAGACTCCCGGAGCGTCCGGGAGAGTTGGGATGTCTGATAATATAACTCCAATTTTGTAAAGGTTTACTATCACTCATGCTGCACTGAAAGCCACACTCGGGCAGAATGATAACTTACAGAGCGCACTGGGTGTGTAATGTATCATTACATATCTGGGTGTTCTCCCCAGAGGATGGCTGCAAAGTAGAAAAATCTTGCAGTACGCCGCCCCCGCACAGAATGCCTAGCTTATGGGCACTGAAGAGAGGGAGAGATGTGACCCGAGCTGTACCGCGCTCTGTTCCCATCAATCTTCCTTCCTCCCTATCCTCCATTCACAAAATGTGAATATGATGATGTCACATCCCTGCCCCCTCCCCTCCTCCTCCAATCACAGAATGTCTTGTATTCTTAAAAAAAAAAAATACAAGACATTTTGTGAATGCAGCATAGTGAGGAAGGGAGGTTGATGGGAAAGGAGAGCTGTACAGCTCGGGTCATATCTCTTCAGTGCCCGGAAGCTTTACGTTTAGTGCGGGGGACAGCGTGCTGCAATGTAAAATGTTTCTACTTTGCAGCCACCCTCTGCATATAACACTGAGCTTTTTGATGACACACCCAGTGCGGATTGTAAATTATAATTCTGCCCGGAGTGTGGCTTTAGGGTACCTTCACAACAGCAACTGCGCTCAACCGCATGGCTGCTGGTGTTTGTGTCTTCGGACAGTGGCGATGTGCTCAGCCAAGCCGCATCATACTGTTTTTTTGTTGTAGAACTGGCCCTCAAAGTGATTCAGCCTGAATAAATTCCTGACATGTTATTATTTACAGCAACATAATCATTTCTACTCCAGTAATCAGACTGAAACTCTGTAATGTTGAATGTAGAAAGTCCCAAGGTGAGAGGCTGATGATCTCTGTCAAACATTTGTAAACACAGCCATAAACTGCAGAGGCAATAGGCTGTAGATGATTATGTCATCTCTACGGGCCCATGCATGTAATGGCGTGGAAGGTACTTGTGTTTATGTGCATACAGTGTTTAGAAGCATACACAAGTAAACTTGTTCCAGCTGCTAGAATGAATTTACTTGCATACATCCAGATGCCATAGGTGTGCGTAGCCTATTGCATTAGGGTGTGCACACAAAAGTATGAACACACACAAATATATATATCCCGGGTTCTCATCGAACTGTCCCTTACCTCTTCCAGAAGGGGCGCAGTAATGAATGAAGGAGGGAGTCTGGCAGATATGACCACCCGCCAAGTCCGCCAACCTTCCTGATTGGATGGGAAGCCACAGCCATACTCCTTCACAGCTTCCCAGGCACCAAGGATTCCGGCTGTTATGTGACGAATGTAAGTGGCAAGTGCTGCTGCGCTCTGTATCGCTGAGCCGGTCACAAGGAGATCTTTGTGATCTCTCCACCAGCTCAGTGACTAAAAAACATGGTGCCCACTGTTTAGGTTTCGGTTTTGTGCTCAGGGTGGTTGGGGTGTGCCCAGGCACATACCCAGCACACCCTGTGCACAGGCCTATGCCACATGCATACGTGAATAAATGACACCAGTATGCTCCTATCTGAACGTAGGTATGGGGCCTTTTTATTTTGCATGCCTGAACACTGCTGGACACACTGGCTATTATAGAGCTGCATTCAGAGGCGTAAACACCCAAGCGTTGCGGGAACACGCGTCAAACTTGCAAAAAAATTCGCGTTTTGGCGCATGGTCGCAAAAGGCGCACAAATGTACAACATGTTTCCATTGCCAGTACTAGTTAATGACACCCCAAATGTGGCTGCCTGTACACACGTTCCTCCTCCACGTTTGCGCATGTGAAAACGTGCACAAACATGAAAGCAAAAAAGTCAAACGCGCGCCATGCGAAATACTACATGAGCATTTTTGCTGCACGCATATGAACCAAATGAAATCAACGGGGACATGCGGGAAAAGCTTTCTTTGTGGGTTGATCCGGTCAGGGGCGCGATGGGATCTACTATGTTCTGAGTCATGCGGCAAAAGCGACACACAAATGTGCGAAAACACGCACAAGAGAATGTAATGGGGTTCTCAGACAGCCAGGTTAAAGCAGAACTCCAGGCAACATTTTTCTTAACCCTTGCAGTGGGGCCAACCCTGCACTGCAAGGGTTAACTGATCGTTTTTGTCTAGGTGCTAAAATAAAAAAGTTATACACACCCGAACCTTGGAGCCGGATTGCTCTTTGAGCGGTCCTTCAGGCCTCTCTCCCCCTCTGCTGCAGGGGTCTAATATCCCTGAGTCATCACATCCAATACACAGTGTATAGGATGTGAGGACTCAGAGGGCCATACCATCACTATCACCAGCCTGTCTCCTCCTTCAGCAGAGGAGGAGACAGGCTGGAGGAAGCACTGTAACAACCAGCTGGCTCGGAGGATCAGGTGAGTGTAACTTTATTTGTGACGCCACTGTGCACTAGCAGTAGCAGTATTCCGTGATGAAGCCACGACTGAGTATGCCGTGTTCTCTGTGTGCATTTCATAGCTCCATTTTCCAGTCGAAGAGAAAAGAATCTTTATTAGAGAATTTGTTTTAAAAAGCTGAAATGTAATATCCTAAGATTCCACCAGAAGCGCATGTTGTGCAGCCAGGAGATTGGAAAGTTATGTCTTGGCATTAGTAACATGACCTCTGTCACTAAGCCTTATGCAGGACACCCACATACAAACAACTTCATTGTCTGACACACTGACTGAGCAAAAGACTTTACAGATAGAAACTGATTCATATTTTATTATTTCAACTTGAGATGTACAACTTCTCAGCTTTTGCGTTGATAGTCCTCTGCACACATTATAAAGCTGGCTGTTCTAAATAATATAAATTTCAAAATTGTCCCACAACACAAAATGCTCATGCTCATAGCGGCCTCAAACTGCTCATTAGACATACACTTTATTTTTTCAAAAATGAATTCAGATCAAATAAAATATACATGGCCCAGCAAAGTAATTCTTTACATTTTGCTCAAGATCTTACAGTCTTCATGTTTCCAAACAGCTCCAACTCTCTCAGGTCAGCGTTCCTGAACTTCTAGTCCAGTACAAAATCACAAGGGAGAGCACAGCATTGGAGAAGAGTGAAGGGAGGAAGGAGGAGAGGGGAGCAGGGATCATAGGAGTGTCTTGCCTTGCTGTGTCTGTGTGTTTGTGGAGACACACACAGCTTACTAGCACACACAAGGGTGGCTCTGTAGGACCCTACAAGAGTAAGGAGCCACCCGAAAACAGGATATCAGGACCAGTGCTCAGGGGACCAGCTGATTCTGCAGGAAACTTTTAAACATGAAGGAGCAGCATCCATTGTAAGTGATTGTATCAGCTTTTAAATACACCCTGACTTTAATAATCACTTTAAAGATGTATTTATAACATGTATGTAGATCTAATTACTGTATGTGAGAGTTTAAACAATCTATCAGAACTGAATACATCTGGAATCAACTTCTCTCTAAACACCCAGCCTGAAAGTAAATATTTATTACCTTTTCCTTTAAGTGCAACTGAAGCCAAAACTATGTTTGTATTATTTGGATAGAGTGGAGAGGGATTACAACACCTGTCCGGTTTTCATTGCTGTGTCCTCGTTAGGGAGATTCACCCTCTCTATTTATCCCAGTGACAGCATTAAAAGTAAAAATAAACCCAACATTTAGGGTGGTCACCAGAACAGATAGGAAACCTTTCCATGGGAGCACCAGATTTGGTGACCCTGCTGGCCACCAGCAATTTCCCTCACTTTGGAAGGATTTCCTCTAACTTCCTGTTGTGGCTATTGGACAGGAAGTGAATGAAAATTTCCCCAAATGAGTTGCGGATGGCAAAAAAGTCCACAAGAGTTATAACCCTCCTTTACTCTATCCAAAAAACAAGTTTTGGCTTCAGTTCTACTTTATTGATATCTGGTTCTGCCGCTCTCCTTTTTTGTTTTGATTCCAAAACCTGAAAAATGATCTCTGCAAATGATGTTGGCTCTTCACACTTTCACTAATACAGTGACAACATTGTGTTTGCATTCAACGTATGGAGCCTCAGTGTTGTCACCATTCTATGCAATCTCCCAAAGAGAACTTCTATTGAACATGCTGACAAACACATCATCGAGCATGACATGCAATTGGACAGCTTCTGCACCGCCCAGCATAACCACATCTTTCTGCCCACAAGTGCGTGCAGCCACAATAAATATTAAAGTGTACTGTCAGTTTTAAAAAGCTTAGATAGCCTTTATTTTAATAAATTATGGATGTGGGGGCCTACATTAGCATAATATATGTGCCGAGGTTTAAGTGCTATTTTAACCCTTTGCAGCCATGTCTTCATTTTTTGCACACGTGTTATAATGAACATTTTAGGCCTAAATATAACACTCAAATCATGACATATTTTCTGGAAGCAAAGACCCTGCAGAATAAAATATTGGCAGTTGCAATTTTTTGCAACAAACAGTAATTCCACTTCTGTTTATTAAAGTGACATTAAAGTATTTTTTTGCCTCCCCCCCCCAATGTTAGTGTAAGCATTTACCTTAAATGATGTCTCTTAATCCGATCTTCTTCTTCTTTCCTGTCGTTTTCAGATGTCCCTCCAGCGGTGCTGCGGGTCTCCGATCCAGCACTGACTCCCCTGTGCTTGCTGGCACTTCCTGTCCCACGGTGTCTGCATTCGGGTGCACACGTCCATAGACTTACCTTGTGTCTCTCCTCGTCTCCCGGCCGAACATCTGAACTGTGCATGTGCCTGCCCCAAGATCCTTTGCGGCCGCCCGAGATTTTTCCGATTTTCGGACGGGAGCGCGCGGCGAAGACACAGGTAAGTTTTAACCTCTTGTAAAACTTTTTTTTTTTAAAGGTTTTTGCATATATCTACTCAGGGGTGTGGAATTCCTATCGCCCGATGCCCGGGACATGCAGTTTTGGGCGCCGGGCGAGTAGTTTTTTAACCTCCCTGGCGGTAATCCCAAGTCTAGCTCGGGGTTAATTTTCAATGCTAGGAGCGGTAACCCCGAGCCAGACTCGGGGCTGCAGAGAAAAGTGACACTTACCTTGTCCCTGCGAGCCCGCGGCGTCCTCTGCTGCACGGGGCCCGAAAATGAAACTAAAAGCCGGCATCTGACTTTTAGTTTCGTTTTCGGGCGTCACAGCCGGCGTCCCTTTTTTAACATTTATTTTTATTTTTTTATCTGATTAACCGATTAATCGAATTTAATAATCGGCTAACTAATCGATTTTGAAAATAATCGATAGCTGCAGCTCTGATTACACACAAAATAGTTTTAAAGCACAAAAATGCAATATAACACATAGGGGTCTATTCACAAAGCTGCCGAGGGCAGCCGAGTGAATGACCGATCAGAAGTAAAGTGAGCCGAACACCGTTCGGCTATTCATGTGAGATTGTTTTGAGTAAATAGGTACCAAATATAGCAGGCTTCATAATTGCTTGTGCCTGAGAATCGGCAAAAAACTGAAATTGTTCATTGGCGACACTATAAAATCCTTTAGGCCTTGTTCACACCAAGCGCGGAGCAGGTGCAGAGCAGATCAGTTACAGACCGGATCAAAACTGCGTCCAATGTATTCCAATGGTATTTTTTGCTCCAGTTCACATCACAACGTGCAGTTCCAGAGCATGTAAAAAACCGCAGCAGGCACTATTTTACCTTGGATCTGCAAACGCATCAAAAATGCATGCAAATGCCTGGAACGCACTGAAAGCCCATTTTAAACTTTTTCAAAAAGACAGCGTCAAAAACGCATCTAAAAGACTAGCGTGCGTGTGCAGAAACTTGACCGGATCTGCTTTGCATTTGGTGTGAACAAGGACTTATAGCTCATCAGCTTAGAGTTAACAGTAAATGCTGGTCCTGGAATTATTGCTCTCATTGTGCCGTCTGCATCAATACCTGTGTTGCGCAATTGTTGTTTTCATGTGCTTGCACGCCTGGTGCGCATGTTTGCATTTCTATGTGAGTATTTGTGGGGGTCTTTTTGAAACTTTTTTGGGGTGTTTTTGGTCTGTGCCTCTGCGTCTTTAGTTTCCTGCAGAATCAGCTGATCCCCTGAGCACTGGCCCTGATATCCTGTTTCAGAGTGACTGCTTTCCCTTGCAGGGTCCAATGTAGCCATCCTTGTGTGCTAGTAAGATGTGTGTGTCTCCACAAACACACAGGCACGGCAAGTCAACCACTACCCTGCTCCCTGACGATCCCCTCCTACCTTCTCCAAGCTAGTTGTAATAGACTTACCTCCGTACGATCCGGAGATGGAGTCCGGCACCACCCACTGCTGCAGCGTCACACTGCTCCTACCCCCCTCGGGCCGGCTGTCCGTTTAAAACCGCTGGTTTTGAATTGCTCGGCGTCCTATTGTTTTTGTGGACGCTGAGCAACAATCCCCTCGAGGCTACACCGCTCTCCATCCTGTCTACCAGCAGAGGTTCCCTACCATACAGGGAAACCAAGGCTGGGTTATCCTTCTCCAGCTGTGCTCCTGTGAGGCTTCTCTCCTAACTCCTGTGAACCAACACATGCAGCATATAACTACTTGGACTACTGATCCCATCTGTTATACACAAACCGCAAGTACCATACAAATATCTGATTGCGTTATCTTACGGATGCTGAAGTACTAATCCCATCTGCCATACACAATTCACAAATACCATACAATACCTGATTGTGTTATCCTGTGGATTGTTCAAACTGCTGATCCCATCTGCCGCAAGTACTAAACAATACCTGATTGGGTCACATATAGTTACACCACTTATCCTTATCAATTGCATAACCATTGTATGGTAGTACATATGGGTTTCGTTAACTGTTCTAGACTCTTGCATGCACAAGGTTCTCGGGAGTGGTTATTCATTGCGAAAATCACTTAGTTACCAATTAAGATAAAAACAATTGTTCTCAATGACGCACTGACTGGGTGTCTGATGCAATGCACCAGTAAGAAAGTGCAGGACTTTATTATTTTTGAGTTATATTACGGTGTATGATGTTATACAGTTCCTACAACCGCTCCCCCTCACTATAGAGCGTATATTTGTGGAATTGCACCTGGATCCCCGTATTCACAATACCTTGGCTGGTAAGAACAGCTCACATCCAGTTGGCTATAGATTGACCATACCTACCTCCAGAGCAGATAAAGACAATCTTTGCTATAGTGTTACACTAGTAGATGGGCAGCTGCTGGATACTACTCTGTGATCTTGTACTGGACAGGAAGTTCAGGGACACTGAGCTGAGAGAATTGGAGGCAGATGTTTGGAAACATGATGACTGGAAGTGCTTGGTTAAACATCTAAAGCAGCAGTCTCAAAGTACCCGCAGCCAGCTGACAAGTTAGATACCTAACTTGTGGAAGCAGCTACATGGTCAGAATCTCTCAGATGCAGACCGCGGAGCTGCTCCTGTCAGCTCCCGCACTGAGATCCTTTCGACTGAAGCTCAGTTCTGGAGCTCAGACCTTACTAATCACCACTAGAGCACCAGGGATCGTGCCTCCTTGCCTCCTCCCTGCAAAAAGGTAAGCAGGTGAGGGGGCTCTGTATTGTATTTAATTTTATATGTGGGTGTGCGGGGGGGGGGGTTTATTATTTTATATGTGGGGGGTTAGCCTCAGGCCCCAGGGGTAGTTCCAACCCCTGGACAAGGAGCCGCAGCAGAGGGATGAAAGAGCCACAAGAGGCTCCGGAGCCACAGGTTGCTGACCCCTGGCCTATACACATACAGCACAGCAATGAAGTAATAAAATGAACTAGGATCACACTAATCCAGCACGTTATTAATCTCACGTGCCCCACTCAATATGGCCGCCGCTTGAGTGGGGCAACTTAATAACGTGCTGGATTAGTGTGATCCTAGTTCATTTTATTACTTCATTGCTGTGCTGTATGTGTATAAGCCAATGCCTTGGCTGGCGCTCATGCAGAAAGTTTCTTGGGAAAACTCACCGGCCCAAGTGGCTCCGTCGGCTAACGAAGGGGGGAGGAGTCCGGTGACGTCACGGACATCGACGTCACCAGACTCCTTCCCCTTCCCTTTGTTAGCCGTCACGGACATCGACTTCACCGGACTCCTCCCATCGATGTCCGTGACGTCACTGGATTGCCGACGGGACTCCCGGAAGCCGGCGGAGAGGTGAGTGTTTTCATTAGCGATTAAAATAATTGTAGTCGATCAAAAAGTTTAACGATTGATCGAGAAATTAATCTTTAATTTCCACAGCCCTAAAGTTAATAATCAGGTGACAGCTGCTGCATGTAAACACCTGCACACCGCATGTAATTATATGTGATATGATTACATTTGGTTAGGAATCCATCACTCTCTGTGGGCGCATCGATTTTGCATCCAGGGAGAGTGTTTTCTAACCGCATTTAATCATATCACATAACATTACATGCGGTGTGCAGAAGTTTACGTGCAGCTGATGTCACCTGATCATTCACTTGAATGGGTGACAGCTGCCGCTTGTAAACGCCAGATTAGGCATTCCTACTGCAGGAAAACGCAAGTTCCTTACGCAGGAATCCCTAATCGCACCCAAGCTTACAGATATGAATGGGGCCTTATTGTCTGTGTATTGGGGTCCGTAGCACCAAACTGGATATAGTTACATTTTATTTTGAAGTATGAAATTTGGCAAGCAGCCCCCATGAGAGAAAAGATGTTGTTGTGTGGCCCCCGGGTGAAATGAGTTTGAGACCCCTGCTCTAAAGAAATACTTTGCTGGGCAGTCTATTTGTTTGATCTTGATCCATTATTGAAAAAAGTTTTAGCGTTTAATTCTACTTTAATTCTTATCAATAATATATTTGAAAGAGAAGCAACATGCACACTGGTAATTTACATCTAAATCCGTTCTGCATGAAATGAAACCAGGGAACCATCTGAGAGTAAATGATACTTCAAAATGTAAAGAGGCAATCGGGTATTAAGTACCTTTTAAAAGCAGCGTAAAGCACAAAATGAAGACATCCTAAGCCCTGTGATTATTTCCAGTTTATTCAGTTTCAGCTAACTGCTCCGACACGCTAAGCTAATTCCAAAATAGCTGTAATTATGTGATCACCCAAATGTATTTGTTTACAAGGAAGGTATCTGAGCAGCATGTCATCACATATTTGGAAAGAACGCCGGCTCAGTGAAGTAAAAAGGTTTTTTGGGAGATTTATGCCCCTTGATCTGCCACTCTAAAGTAATATAGCGTCATTATCCATACTTTACTGTGGCTTTGTCACCCTTTGTGAGGCCATACAACGTACGGATTCCAAAGATAGTCAGACCAATTTCATGTAGAACTCCAACTTTTTATTTCAGTTTGGATAGAGAGGGTCAGATTTGTATTTTAAAACCCACAAAAAAAAAAAAATGTGCAAAAACAATACACAAAAATGAAGACACAAAGAGCAATAATAGCATTTTGCTTCTTTTAGAAGAATGGTGACGTTTTTGTACCTCGTTGCTCCCTTACTTCCATCTAGGTACCTATTCTGCCTAATTCCCGGTGTTGTGTCTAGATACAGCATGGGCAATAGCAAGGGGATGCATTCTGCACAAAATGCACTGTCCTGCGCAAAGACCAGCTACAGGAACCGCTGGCTTCCGCAAACAAAGGGGAAGGACCCTTGCATTGCATAAGTCTGTCCTGGAAAATGTCTGTTGGATGCGGACATGGGGTTTAGGGCAGCCTTACGCAACACCGAGGTCCTTCTCTGCATACCTGAAAGCCGGCAGGTCCCGCAGCAGGTAAGGGCACCGGCTCAGGCTAAACAGATTTCCATTCGTGCCTACAGCAATCCGGCCCTGGTCCTGTGACCTCTTTCACAGGGACAGAAAATGAAGGCAAATCTCTCCAACAAATGCACAGACAGAAATAACACATTTTATTTTACCAGAATGTGGAAGGGATAAACCACTCCTTCTTTACAGCATGCTGGCAGGGGACAGGCCTTTCTACTCAGGCTGTGGCTGCTTTCTGAAGAAAGAAAAACTTTTGCTGTGATGCATCTGGTAAGTATATTTAGCACATTTAAACGAAAGGTTCATGGATCTTTACAGTCAAGATGAACCAAAAAAGTGAATATGTGCCATGTTAAAGGGAACATCTTGAAGTGCCTAAGCAGAGCCCTGAATCGTATACCCTTTGTCTGAAATTCCTCCTGAAAATAGCAGAGCACGTCTTGGTATATGAGTGTGCCTAGACACCCCTGTACCTACAGCTTCATAGCTGTATATCTGCAGTGTTAGATCTAAGGCATCATTGCCTAGTCTCTGGGGATTTGTAGTGAGATTTGATGTCTCCACTGTACTTCTCACTGTTTTCTTTGCTGGAGGCTATGACATGAGGAAGCAAAGCCCTGTCTCTACCAAGATGTGTGACCCCACATAGGGACACAGTGCAGTGCAAGGCATATCAAGTCAGTAATGGGAAAAATATCACCACAGGCAATACTGGTAATAGGTTTTTTTCTTTTCTGTTTCAGGCACAGCTTTCACAATTTGGATCCTTTTTAAACATTAGGATAACAATAGTCCTCGGTACAGGTAATGGGGAGGGGGGTTGCTTAGTGTGAATTTCTTTGTTCCTGCTGCCAAATGTCAGCTGGATGTACTGTGGTGGGTTTCAATGCAATGTACACAATGTTTGGGAGTGCTGGTTCAGGGAGAGAAGATCAAGTTTAATCTTTTTATCATCAAGAAGGATCAGAAGGGCACTGGATACATTTACAGCAAAACGAGAAAACCCATGTAACCATTATTTTCTGTGATAGGAATACTAATTGCCATTATTATTCCTTTTGTCCTTCTATCTGGCCCGAAATAGAACAGTGTGCATTTTTTACAATTGGTGTGGTGCCGGCTGGATACAATGGAGAACTTGTTAGATAACAGATTATTCCCACAGCAATAAAAGCCGAGTTACAGCACAGACTGTACCCTGAAAATGACCTTTTCAGTAATAACTGGCCTAAAGAGCTGTTCAGGAAAAGGGAAACCCATTCCTCCAACACTTGCCTGTGTGTGTTCTCTTTCAGATTTCCTTTGATGATTTTAATCTGAACCTTAAAGTGGAACTGTCAAAGGTAATTTTAAAAATCTCCCATGAATGCAGGCCATGTTACAGCTACGGACTAAGTAAGAGCAGGGGTGTGATATGTATTTAAAGGGACACTAAACTCAGGAGTTAAATCTTAAAAGTTAATTCAAGTCCCTTGACTATTAATAAAAATGTATCTTATTTGTTTATCACTCGGCTGTAGATCATCAAATCATCTCTGAATTGATGCTGACACTGTCCTTCCTTCTGGAGGGTGGCTACTTTAGTTCCTCATGGTCCCTGTGTGTGTTGAAAAGTAGCCACCGCTCCAAAGCTCACTCCTGTGATGTCATACAATCTCAATACAAATTAGTAAACTAAACGTGAGATTGTAGTCCATCACGGGAGTGAGCTTGGAGCGGTGACTACTTTACAACACATGGGGAACAAAAGTATGTTAGGAATGTTAGGAGGGACCCCATTTTTTTTTAAAAGCGGGATATTCCCCCCAAAAGTCATACCAGGCCCTTAAGATCTGGTAGGAATGTTTTGGAGGGACCCATGTAAAAGAGCAAGAGTTGTTATAAATGGAAGTGCATATTTACAGGGCTGAGTGAAATGGTGTCAGTGCATTGAGGAATTCCATCCTATCAATAAGTAAGTTTACAAACTTCTAGATGGAGATCGTTAATAGGAGTAGCATAGAACATATGGAAATTTAACACAGAAACACATATTTATTTGAGATTTTTTACTATAGATACCCTTTAAAAAACTTGTTATTCTTATTCTGATTACTTAATTCTCAATGCTGATATTTCTTACGTGTGTCAGATTTTTTGATAACATTCTACTTATGGCTTTATCTACTGATATACAAGTGTTATAATATTTTACAGCCTGCAGAATAGCATATGATTGTTTTACCTGAATAGTTAAATGGCTTGTTGTGTTTTTAACTCCTCTTTCAAGGAATGGGTTGAATGCTTGCTTCCAGTTGTAAAAAAAAAAAAAAAGAAAAGATATGGAGGAAGCAATTATTAGACATGTGTGATTCATTTTGTTCCGAATTGAAATTCGGATGAAATTTCGAAGATTCGGATGTATCCGAATTACAGATAGAACAAATGCAAACTAATGAATTGCCATTTCGTTTCGTTCGTTCGTTGCATATGAAAAGTATTATAACACCTCTGCTCACAGACCCGAATGGCATTGGGGAGATCGCGAATAGCATAGTAATATTTGACAGCTGAGAATGTCAAATGGGCAGAGCGAGCCGTGATGTCACAGCTCACTCCGCCCATCTGTTTACTTTCGAGCAGGAGATGTCATTTTGCGGCGAGTTTTCATCGGGAGCAAAAATTGTCGCTCAGATTGGAGCCTGATTCTGAGCCTGATGAAGGGGTACTTTCGAGACCCCGAAAGTGCTTGTAACTAAATGGCAATTTGTAATTAAAGGACTTTTTGCTGAATTTCTCTTTGGTGTGCTGGTGACAATTTTTGCTACAAATGTTATTTTGCTGCAACGAACGTACGAAACATAAACATAAGGGCAATTCGTACAGACTACCGCTAACGAATTTCTTCCAAATCCGAATCCCAAAATTAATTGACTTTCGGACCCGAATGCCGAAAAACAAAATAACGCAAAATCCAAATTAAAACGAAACAAATTTTTTGCCGGTGCACATGTCTAGCAATTATTTTGTTGGCTCAGGACACAGATCTCACTGAACAGTTATGCTCTGCTTGCACTGCAAATGATAAATGCTTGTTAAAGTGATATTAAAGTCAAAATGTTCTAAACTATTACAAATAGTGATTAAATCACTTACAATGGAGGTTGTTCCTTGCAGTGTTAAAGAATAAACCTTTTTCTTTGTGTATGACTACTGCTAGCAAGCATATACTTGTGTCTCTGCCGCTCGCTCCCATCTGAAGATCTGAAAAATTCTCGAGCACCCGTAAAGAATCATGGGGCGGGCGCATGCACAGTACAGATCTTCGGCTGGGAGAAGAGGAGAGACTCAGTGTAAGGCCTTGTTCACACCAAGCGCGGAGCAGATCCGGACCAGAGCAGGTGCAGACCGGATCAAAACTGCGTCCAATGTATTCCTATGGTATTTTGACCTCCAGTTCACATCGCAGCGTGCGGATCCAGACCAGATCCAGACCGGATGAAAAAAATGCGGCAAGCCCTATTTTACCTGCTCTGGATCTGGTCTGGAACGCATGAAAAACTCATCTAAAATGCAAAAACGCATCAAAAACGCATGCAAGTGCCTGAAAGCCCATGTTAAACTTTAAAAAAAAAATGTTATTTTTTTTACCAAAACCGGCCCTAAACGCATCAAAAACGCGTCTAAAACGCGGCACAACCCACTACACTGCGTGTGCAGAAACCTGACCGGATCTGGTCTGCATTTGGTGTGAACAAGGCCTTAGTCAATGCACGCAGCCCGGCATCCGTGGGATATGGAAGACACAGCAGTCAGCGCTGGATGAGAGACCGGCACCAACGCTGGAGGGATTCCTGAAAGTCCTGAAAACTACTGCAAAGAAGAAGACGATCGGATCAAGAAGCATCATTTAAGGTAAGTCCTTGTACCAGCATTGGGGGGAGGGGTGGGTTGGGGAATGTTATCCTTTAGGCCTGGTTCACACCTGAACGTTTTGTAGCGCGTTCAACGCTCGACGAACGCTCTACAAAACGCTCAAACATCTAAATCCCATTGTATTCAATGGGTCTGGTTCACATCTTGCCGTATTTCCGCCCGTTCGAACGTGATACAAAACGGCCTACGCCCAAAGAAGTACATGTACTTCTTTGGGACATTTTGGTCTCGCGTTTCCATTGGGATACAGCCAAGTAGCCCATGGAAACGCGCGTTTGTCGCGTCGTGGTAAAAACGCGCGACAAACACGCATATTCAATACGCCTAGGTGTGAACCCAGCCTTAACGTCACTTTCATTTTGACAGCAAATTTAATTTTAGTCTCAGATTTAGTCCTTTAAGAGAGAACTATGAGGTGAGTGCTTTTCACTCACCTCATAGTTCTAGCCGACCTGTGACAATGAGACTGTCACAGGTCGGCTCAGTAGATCGGGAGGGGAGTGAACACATACCTGCGTTCGCTCACCTCTCAATCCTGTCACGGCTCTCTGCCGTGACAGGGGAGGGGCTGGATCCCCCCCTTCCCGCTCAGATCCGCCAGCGCTGACTGGCGGAACGGACAGGGGAGGGGCGGGCGAGATAGGCAGAGCCAGCTGTCGGTCACGCAGCTGGGCGGATCCCGGCACAATTGTCGGGATCCGCTTCAGCTGCGGCGTCTCAGTATACCGCGAGCAGCTAGTTTGTGTCCTCCCGTTACCCTGAGGAGAACTATGGGGAAAAGCCTTAACCCCATAGTTCTCCTTTAACTAAAATTATTTTTTATTTTTAGTCGTATTTTAGTCATCTGAATAATTTTAGTTGTAGTCTAGTTTTAGTCGACTAAAATCGAATGGGTTTATTTTTAGTGTAATGTATTATTTAAGCAATTCTCTAGGATTTCCAAACTCATTTCACTATATATTCCTGGAGTAAACCTCTATTAACCTGTTATTACCTATGGTATTAAGGTTTGAACGTGCAATACGGACACAGATTTAGCCGTTGTGATATAGAACGTCTTCATTTATCTTAAAATTAAAACCAAGTTTCATAAACAAACAAGAATATTACTTTTTCACAAACAGACGTGCAACTTTATATATAAAAAAAATAAAAAACTTTATTGACTTTAACTCCGTCGCACATATTACCTGAATATAACATATTTTTATGAAGGTTTTATTAGGCCTGAAGCCTACAAATTCTAAATTGACAGGAAGTCAAGTGCTGTGTTTGCTGGTGTCCCGCTGGGTAGATCAGTTTGTTGAATTGTGCATGTCTGCCTACGGCCAGGAAAAGGAAGAGCTCAGGGAACCGGAAGTTGTCAGGCAATCGTCCGTCCGATTTCCGTTTTGATTTAGTTCGTCTATGAAAATTTGCCAAATTTTCGCCATCGTTTTTGTCCAATTAACTGCTCTAGTAATTAATTTTCGTTTCCTTTTCGACATACAGAAAAACAGCCAAATGACGAAATAAAAACCAAAATATTTTGTTTTGGCGAAATTAGCACTGGTTCCTTGATGTGTGAGGTTGCTCCTTGATGTTTAAAAATGTTTAGCTTCCTGCAGAATCAGCTGGTCCCCTGAGCACTGGCCCTAAAATCCTGTTGTAGGGTGACTCTTTTATCTTGCAGGGTCCTAGTGAGCCCCTGCATTTTCATTAAATACCCTATTTTAAATCTAGTGATGTCATCACAGGGTCCTTGTGCTTCTCTGTGCAATGCAGGCAGATCATGGCTGGTGGAAGTGGCTAGTAATGTGGAGTACAGAGCTTGTGGAAAACATCACAGGATCATGCCTCAGCACATCTCTCAAGAGCCCTAAACCATCATGCAAGCAGTGGGCTGGCTCTTGGGAGGTTTTATGCTTATACTGAAAAGCCTTGATAGGTGGGTATTAATCTTGGACTGGGGGTTCCATTTGTATGCAGACCCCCCAAAACAATACCAACGTGTGCTGCTGAGCCCTCACGATTGAAGGGGGGGCATTCACTGGATTAAAATCCAGTGAATGAATGGCGGGGGGCATAGACAGTAAGCCCGGGGAACAAGCTGGAAGCTAGATGAAGCATGGGCATCACTTGTAATGCAGGACAGAGGAGCCTGTACAAGTGTGTAAGCCTGAAGGTAAGGCTGGAGTTCAGCTTTATGATGCACACAGGGGGCAACACCTGTTCAGTGCTTCTGTTTTTCATCCAGACATTTCTGTACCGCAGTCGAGCTATTCCCAGACAGAACCATAGCAGGCTTTTCCCTATACATAAGGCTTTATATTAGAGAATTAAAGTGTACGTCGTAAACCAAACTATGATTTTGTCTCATTTGCTCCCTTTTGGTCCATTAAATATACCTTTGTAAGCATTTTTTTATATTTGTTCAATAAGTGGATAAAATACCTATTGATTTACCCAGAAATCTAATGAGCAGATAACTTCCTGTGCTATCTGCCTGTGCACAAGGAGGGGCTATAAAGATATAAAGGGAGGGAGGAGATGGGAATATTGATTGTAGTTAATCAGAAATTAAACAGGCAGGGCTGACACCATGTACATAGGAATTAAGAGTTGAGTTGTCATGTCAAAGAGGAAGGTAGGGCCATACTGCATTTTTCTGTATTTACAGTGAAGAGAATTTATCCAAACTGGAGCAGACGCAATCTGGAGCAGCTGTGCATGGCAACCAATCAGCATCTCTCTTTAGATGGCCATACACCTTACAACCATCGCAAGACTTCCATCTTGTGATGGTTGTAAGGTAATTTAAAAAAATACTATCTGCCCATCTTGGACAGGCAGATCGTATTTGCGAGGGGCGTTCTTCCGATGACTGCAATGCTGAACGGGCAGTGTGCGCTTGCGTACACCTGCCCGTGCGGCATTTGTCTTAGTCTTAAGACAAAAGATGTTCTTAAGACAAAAGATGTGCGACCGTACAGTAGAAACGGTCGCACACCTTCCACACACCTGCCGATTATCGTACAATCGCGGGATTTCCCGCGATTAATGTACGATAATCGGCAGATGTATGGCCACCTTTTCATTTCCAAATCGCAGCTGAACAAACTGAAGAGAGAAGCTGATTGGTTGCCATGCACAGCTGCTCCAGATTTTGTCTGCTCCAGTTTTGATCAGTTCCTCCCAGTGTTTTTAAAGGGATGAAATATATTAGGATATAATGGAGCATACAGAAGGTAGAAGAGCTTACAATCTATTAGGGTATAATGGAGCATACAGAAGGTAGAAGAGCTTACAATCTATTAGGATATAATGGAGCATACAGAAGGTAGAAGAGCTTACAATTTCTCTAAATAGGATTAAGCCTGATGGAGCATTTGTTTCAGGGAGGACACTCCCAGCTACCCTGCAAATGGTGTGTGCTGTGTCTGCAGTGAATTACGGCGAGATTAGGTAACCGGAAAGAACTTTTTGCCTTCAGAATAGTCGCAGCATTTCCAGTATAGCAATATAAGCGTACTGATTGCTTTTACCTGTTGCCTGGAATTTATTTTTAAAGGAAATACAGATGTTGCATAGAAACAAAAACCTGTCCACATAACCCCTTGTAGAGGACCAATCTTTGTAATATAATGCTTGCCTTCTATAGATTCAGGGACTTAGAAATGCCAAAAATGCGTTTACTATAGAACCCCCACCGTTCTGGGTCTGGGTGAGCCTAATAAAAGGGGACTTCTTAAGATGTACCATATGGATTGATTTATTTAAAGTGGACCTTCCAGTAACTTTATATGCCTGCGTGAATATATTTCGCACATGTCACAATATACAGCATCCTATACACAGCATCCATATCATATTAAAAAAAAAAAAGGCTGCTTCTTTTATATTGTTAAAAAGCAGTCCCTGATCTCCAGTCAAGTGACTTTGTCTAGGTTGAGATATCATCAGTCTGCAGCAGACGGAGGCATTTCTTCAGTCTCCTCTCCCTCAGTGATCTGATTGCAACATTGCAACTCTGTAGTGAGTTACAAGGTAAGAGAATGCAGCAGGCAGCTGACTTGTGTCAGACATCTGTGAACACAGCTAGGAACTTCTTAAAGGAGAACTATGGGGTCAGTGTTTTTCTCCATAGTTCTCCAAAGGGTAACGGGAGGACACAAACTAGCGTCCTCCCGTTACCCTAAGCTCAGTATACCGCGAGCTACAGCTCGCGGTATACTGAGACGCCGCAGCCGGGAAGGATCACGACTCTTTTGACGGGATCCGCCCAGCTGCGTGAGTGACAGCTGGCTCTGCCTATCTAGAGGCAGAGCCAGCTGTACCCGCCCCCTCCCCCGTCCGTTCCGCCAGTCAGCGCTGGCAGATCGGATCGGTGAGAGGGGAATGCAGCCCCTCCCCCTGTCACGGCAGAGAGCCGTGACAGGATCGAGAGGTGAGGGAATCCGGTATGTGTTCCCTCACATCCCGTTCTACTGAGCCGACCTGTAACAGTCTCATTGTCACAGGTCGGCTTAGAACTATGAGATGAGTGGAAATCACTCATGTCATAGTTCTCCTTTAAGCGCCAGAATGTATGTGCTTGTGAAATGGCATGCCAGGAAGTAGATCAGGAATAGGCATCCCAAAGCACATGCAAGGAAGTAGATCATGGATAGGCATCCCAAGACACATGCCAGGAAGTAGATCAGGGATAGGCACCCCAAAGCACATGCAAGGAAGTAGATCAGGAATAGGGATCCCAAAGCACATGCAAGGAAGTAGATCAGGGATATGCATCCCAAGGCACATGCCAGGACGTAGATCAGGGATAGGCATCCCAAGACACATGCCAGGAAGTAGATCAGGGATAGGCATCCCAAGACACATGCCAGGAAGTAGATCAGGGATAGGCACCCCAAAGCACATGCAAGGAAGTAGATCAGGAATAGGGATCTCAAAGCACATGCAAGGAAGTAGATCAGGGATAGGCCTCCCAAGGCACATGCCAGGAAGTAGATCAGGGATAGGCATCCCAAGGCACATGCCGGGGCAGGCACGCAATGACATTTGGCATGTGCATGCGCACAGGCACAGACTGTCCCACCAGAAGACCCCAGTATTCACGGGCTGTAACTGACAGCTCACTAGGCAGTCCATTACAGAGCCTGGCTTGCCCCTTTGCAGCTGTGGCCCAGCCACCTCCATAAGGTTTCAGAGAGTCCCATCTAACATTCAGGTGCAGGTCCTCCTTCCAACAACAAAGTCTAAGCTGCTGAACCAGTATGGCTATGATGCTTTGTTCCCATAATTATGTTGCTGTAAACACGGAGCTGGTGCTACAACTCTGGCTGACCCTTGGCCATATGTAGCCTGCCCTGAAGTAAAAAACAATCAAACAAACTGTCATTATTATTGCCAATGCAACAATTATGGTTCAGAAGGTGATCAGAAGATGCATGATACAAATCCAACGCTTCCTGACAGAGCAGCTTCAGAACAAGTATAACATGATAGCCTAGACCAGGGGTAGGCAAACTTTGGCCCTCCATCTGTTGCACCAAAGCTGGGGGGACAGAGTTTGCTTACCCCTGCCCTTTTTGTGGGACATGGACAAGAAAAATTAATTTACTCATATTGGAAATTTTCCAAATTATGAATTCTCATTTTTAAGTCTCAAAGTCAAAATATGATTTAGCCAATCAGCATCTATCTTTTAGTGGAGTGACCATTTACTTCCAGCTTCTATGTGCCTTTCTGCTGAGACACTGATCCCTATGACCGCAGAAGAAAATACTGGTAGTGTGCTGAGATGTCAAGCAGATCATCGCCCAATGTAATCTTACATGTAAATGGAAAAGCTGCACATTTTTACTGTGTTTCAGGCTAGCCAATGTGCCAAAAGCAGAAGCTAGCAGAGATATATTTGTTCCTGAACAACACAGGAGGCCATATTGTAGACCAGGGGTAGTGAATTAAAACTCCAGGAGGTCCGGTGAATAACATTTTTATTGAGCCGTGGTCCAAATCGCGATCCGGACAGAATGGTCACTCTCTCGTAGATTAGAGTAAGGGCCACACTATACAGAGAAGCCTTGACGAGGTAGTGTGGCTTACACGTATTTTGCAAAATACGTGTAAACTTCTGATTTTAACACAAAGTGTTAGACAGTGTAACTTTTTTTTTTTTTTTGCAGGCTAGTTGGTAAGTGTGCTGGGAAATTCTTGTCTTTGTAATGTGGAAGGCCCTTTCATGTGGCACCTTACTTAGAAAACTGGTTACATAGTTACATAGTTACATAGTATTTGAGGTTGAATAAAGACATTAGTCCATCAAGTCCAACCTATTAGGATCTCATTCTAGGAGTACCTGTACCCCTCGACAATTTTTAGATGCAGCTTTTCACAGATTGGTGATCCTCTGACAATCTTTACTTCTGAGACACTGTGACTCTCTAAAGGTGCCCATACACCTTACGAATATCGTCCGATTTTCGTATGAGATTGCGTTTTCGTCCGATATTGGTAAGGTTGATGGGCAGTGTACAACCGCAAATACTGTACAATCGATCGACTTTTGACTAACCGGTAGGTTAGAAAACTTCAGTCGATAGTACGATTTTCACAAGTTTGGTGGCATTTACGTACGTCAAAATTCGTACAATCTACACTGCACATGCGTAGACGAAAATTTGTGCGGTCGATTACCGCAATTCGTCCAGGTGCTTTCTTCTAATTACCGCTGATCCAACCTTGCGATATTCGGGGCAGTATGGGGCCGCCGTACAATCGCACGACGGTTCGATCATCGGAAGAAAAGTGTCGGCCGATGATCGCAAGGTGTATGGGCAGCCTGAGATGCTCTTTTTACACTCAATTATGTTACTGACCTTTTGCCAATTAACCTAATAAGTTGCAAAATGTTCTTCCAGCTCTTCCTTGTTCGTACCAAGCTTTTGCCAGCTTTTTGTTGCCCTGTCCCAACTTTTTTGAGATGTGTTTCTGCCAATAAGGTATGTTTCATACCTTATTTTTTGTAATAAAATGGTACATTTTCTCAGTTTAAAGGAGAATTATGAGGTGCTTGAAACTCACTCAGTCTCATAGTTCTAGCCGACCTGTGACAATGAAACTGTCACAGGACGGCTCAATAGATCAGGAAGTGAGCGAACACATAGTGTCGCTCGCTCACTTCTCGATCTATCCCTGCATAGAGCCGTGACTGTCACTCACGGCTCCCTGCAGGGATTCCCTCCCTCCCCTGTCCGATCCTCCAGCGCTGACTGACGGAACGGACCGGGGAGGGGGCGGGCACAGCTGGCTCTGCCTCTAGATAGGCTGACCCAGCTGTCAATCCCGCAGCTGGGTGGATCTCGACAGTAATGTTGGGATCTGTCCCAGTTGCGGCGTCTCAGTATACCGCGAGCTGTAGCTGGCGGTATATGGAGCTTAGGGTGACGGGAGGACGCTAGTTTGTGTCCTCCCGTTACCCTTAGGAGAACTATGGGGAAAAGCCCTAACCCCATAGTTCTCCTTTTAAACATTTGATATGTTTTCTATGATCTATTGTGAATAAAATACGGGTTTATGAGATTTACAAATCATTGCATTCTGTTTTTATGTAAATTTTAAACAACCTCCCAACTTTTTTGGAATTGGCAAGGATAGGAGTTTCACCTTAATATGGAAAATGTATTAACCTTGAAATATAGGTCAGTGACCTCACTTTATTCTGCTGCAGTTAAGCAACACAGCCTGGTCTCCCTCCTGCCCCCTCCATGTGATTACACAATGAAGGATAAGCAACATACTGATGCAATTATTCTTATTCTCTCCCCTTTCTATATGCATGTTGAAACTGTTGTCTGTCAGCACCGTGCAAAGCTCTTATTGGCTCGGGCATTGTCCTTCCCTCTCCAAGTGTAAGGCATTTCCAGAACAATGATATCAGGTCACATTTAGGTATATACTCTACTTCTATGTAAACATACATTCATAGGCGTCCCCAGGCCAGGTGTCACCCACCGGGACGTATAATGATGTCACACGCATGCGATGACATCAAGCATGCGTGTAATAACGTCACGCACACTAGACTGCCGGCAGCCATCTCGATAATGGACACCGGCAGAGAGAAGAGGGATGTTCGTCCCTCTCTTGTACAGCTGTTTAGAGGGGGTGACACCAAAATGACTCACAGGGGTGACACCCCCTCTGATGGTGCAGTGCAGGCCACACACCCCCGCACCCCATTGTGACACCACTAAATACATTTAAAGTTTTTATTTTTTAATGAATGTATAAGTGAAATAAAGGGTGTTTTATAATGACATGGAGTTCATCTTTAAAGTGTATGTCCCGAGAACACCCAAAAGTTACCCCCAGATCCCCCTGTCCCTCTCTAGGGCATGTCCCAGCAACAGCCTTTTTATTTACTCATCATAATCATTTTATTTTGACATCATCACAAGGCTTGTAAAGTTCTTGCAGTAGCAGCTGCTGGAAGGTCAGCTCCTACTGACAAAGACACCCCCCCCCAGAGCTACATCTCCTAAGAGCCCTTTCCCACAGTGTGTGGGCAGGCTCTTGGGAGTCCAGGCTGTAGCATTGCCTTGCTAGGAAGGAAATCACAGAATACACATGGAGAGGGACAGAGACGAGAGGGGATAGGCAGAGTTCTGTAGTCCAGCAGATAGGGCTGAAAATGCTGGTTGGGATTTTAGAGCAGAAAAGGAACTGTGTTGTCAGCCCAAACAGGAAATTTACATTACATTTCAATTCTAGCAGATGAACAGGTATGTTTCTGTGCATTTGTTAAAGGGATAGACAATTGGAAATGTGTATGTATTACATATATGTACGGAATGTTGTTGTTTCTTTCTATTTTGCCCTGACATGCTATTACATTTATTCATTCATTACAGTATGTTGCTATAGTTTTTAATCCCAGAGACATCAGTAAAACACAGGCCTTCCTACAAACCTCTAAAGAGTATATTTCTAGAAAGTGAGTTACAAGCTGTAACAAAAATGTTTATGTACAATTAATGTTCCTGAAAAACTTTGGATTTCATGTCAGAACAATTCAAGATTAGACTGAGATTACCATACTGTTGCGGCATGCCCCAAATTTTCCTGACCACATAAAAGATTCACCCTCTGTCTGTCGGAATTTCCTGCAGCTTTTTTGGAAGATTACAGCAATTATTCCTGACAGACTGCATTTAACCCTTGGAATAAGTCCCCTAATTGGATAAGTTGAATAAAGATTTAATAACAGGAACAAAGCAAACTTTGTGGTTTTCTTTTTCTTCGCATCATCACAATTTTGTTCAAGCAGCAGAATGGATTCTAAAATGAAATACGGATTTCCTGTAAATGATAGGCCCATAATATTTCACTAAAAAAATAAAGTTTTGGCTTCAGCTGCACTTTAAGGACTAGTTCACTTTTAGTCAAAACTAAATTGCGTCAGCTCACACCTCCTAGCCCTGTAACATAAAGTAACCAATAAACCTCCCATTCAGATGCCCAGATACCTCAGAATGACAGCTGTGCCCTTTTTGGGTATCTCTCTTTCAGTACTGACCACGCCTGCACAGTAAGGGTTAGTTCACACCATAAGCAGTGCGTTCCGGTCCGATTCTGGGCCGGCTCACTTTTTTGCCGGGCAGGAGGGGGTGTGGCGGGCCACTAAAGTGAATGGCACCATAGCCACGCCATCTGGCCGCAATGCGATCGCCTGCACGGGATCGCAAGGCACATTGTGTCTTCGGTCCAGTGCGATCAAAATGCTGCAGGCACTATTTTGATCGCACCGGACCGCACTGCAGGCACAATGTGCCTTGCGATCCAACCTGCCCGGCAAAAAAGGGATCCGGCCGCAATGCGAGGCAGTGCGTTCCGGCCAGAATCGGACCGGAACGCACTGCTTATGGTGTGAACTAACCCTAAGCCCCAAGAGACATACACGTGGCTGTACTCTACTACAGTCCACTGGAAGGGGGATTACAAGAGGCTGATTCCAAGACAAATACAGGCACTTACGCTAGTTACACTTAAAAATACATTTGAAACATTTCTAATTAGTGCAGCTTAAAAAAACATTTTTTAATTGCTGACTGTGTACTTGCTGGAGTGACTTCGCTCACTTCCTGCCCTGGTGACTATATAGGAAAGTGAGAAGAAATGCATGCATTTTGTGAGGTCAGCTGGCATGGCAGCAACTGTTAAGTTGGCCATGCACTAGCAGATTTTCGGGTGAAAATGTTAGTTTCTGCCACAAACCCTCGTTCGAGTATAGCTAGAATACCACATGAAGCACAGTTAAATGTCGTGAATCCTTTGCTCGCCATACTAACCAACCAATTTTGGACAAATGACGGAAATAATTTCCTTTTGCGCATGTGCTGTGTCCTTGCTAACATTTTTGACTAACGTAAACCCCACTGATTCATTGATTTTCGCTTGGTCAGAGAAACATTTTCCAACCTGACTGATCGAAAAATTTCAATCTTAGATTTTTATCCAAGCAGTTTCAGTCAGTGGCGACTCTAGGAACAATATATAAGGGGGGGCACATAAGATACCACAGTCAAAACTGGGGGGGGGGTCAAGCTTTCAGGACTACAAATCACAGCAATACATTATACAGAAAAGCTGAATACCACCAGCTATAGAGGACTACAAGTCCCAGCAATACATTATACAGTAATGCAAAATACTACCAACTGTAGAGGGACTACAAATCGCAGCAGTACATTATACAGTAATGCAGAATACCACCAGCTATAGAAGCCTACAATTCTCAGCCCCACATTATGCAGCCTTGTGGAATAATACCATCAGCTATAGAGGACTACAAATCCCAGCAAAACATAGAGCAATGCAGAATAATAATGTATACATTTGCCACATACTCTGTGCTGCTGCTCTACTCTGGGGTTTTGGCCTAAAGTCTTGGGCAGAGCTTGTCAGGAGGGGTGGGGAGGGTCTTAGTAAGGGGAGATGTGCGGGTGGCAGAAGCGATGTAAGCAGGAATTGTGTGGCTCCCCAGAAGGCTGCCGCAAGGCCCCCAGCAAGTGCCGGACCTAAAGCTGGCCATACACCTTACAATTATCTGCAGATTTTCTAGTCAGATGGAAAAGGTGCAACAGATTCCTCCGTCTACACTTAACTGTGTGTGTGGAGGAATCTCCACCTGGGCCAATCTGTTGCACTTTTTCCATCTGACCACAGAAAATCTGCAGATAATTGTAAGGTGTATGGGCACCTTAAGACACCTAAGTCAATTTGAAAAATGTAAGTGCTGGTATCGGTTTTTAGTATTGGGACAGAGGTCAGTTATAATGCAGAGTGCATTGGTCAATAATGTATCGCAGGGTGCGGAGGTCAGTAATGTAACGCAGAGTGCAGAGGTCAGTAATGTTCAAAAACCATACACACCCATTGCACTCCTGACCGGATAGAAAATCCAAATTGTAGGGTGGATGCTGAAATGACCGCGGATGACTCCACAAAATAAATCAAAAAAATTCAAAAAGGTCACAAGCACTCCAGCGTGTAGAAAAGTCGATGTTTAATGACTTCACAAGTGTCACATCATCAGAGCGACGTTTTGGAACAGCAAAGTCCCTTTCTCAGGCAAAACAGATAAATATACTTGAGAAGTCAATAGACAATTACTTTTCTACATGTTGGAGTGCTTGTGACCTTTTTTGAGGTCAGTAATGTAACGCAGAGTACGGATGACAGCAATGTAACGCAAAGTGCGGATGACAGCAATGTAACGCAAAGTGCAGATAACAGCAATGTAACGCAAAGTGCAGATAACAGCAATGTAACGCACAGTGCGGGTGAGAGCAATGTAACGCAAAGTGCGGATGACAGCAATGTAACGCAAAGTCCGGATGACAGCAATGTAACGCAAAGTCCGGATGACAGCAATGTAACGCAAAGTGCGGATGACAGCAATGTAACGCAAAGTCCGGATGACAGCAATGTAACGCAGAGTGCGGATGACAGCAATGTAATGCAGAGTGCGGATGACAGCAATGTAACGCAGAGTGCGGATGACAGCAATGTAACGAAGAGTGCGGATGACAACGGTGTAAGATAGAAAGGGACTTACAGTTTTGATGTACTAGATCATGTGCTCTGTCATGCCCTCTTCTTCCTCTCCGGGTGGTGGGTGAGGGGGGGAACAGCGATGTTTCTCCCATGTGAAGTCCCCAAGCAGCCTTGATGCGTCTTCTCTGTCCCTACTCTGCTAAAATACTTGAGCAGCCAATGGCAGTGCTGCACTCTCCCTCTTAGCCAATAGCAGTTGGGATGGGCAGAGGAAGATACAAGTGGTTGCCGACTGCCGAGGAGCCCATACACAGGGGTCTCAAACTCCATTTAGTCGGGGGCCACTGGACACATTTTTTAGTCCCGTGTGGGCCGCTGCTATATACGGTACCAGTGTTAATGTCTGCATATGTTACAAGCAGCAACTGTCACCCATTCAAATTAATGATTGGGTGACAGCCGCTGCATGTGCACGCCTGCACATCACATGTAATCATATGTGAAAGGATAACATGCAGTTAGGAATCTGTCACTATCCCTGGTTACACAATTGTGTATCCAGGGATAGTGATTGTTTCTTCAACTCTCTCAGCTTGGGTTCCCTGAACATCCTGTTTGGTACAAAATCACAAGAGACAGATCAGTCTCCAGCAGCTTGCCATCTACTAGCATGGAGAAAGGAGGAATGAGAGCAGGGAAGTGTCTTGCCTTGCTGTGCCTGTGTGTTTGTAGGACACACTCAGCTTACTAGCACACACCAGGGTGGCTCCAAATAACCCTGCAAGGGAAAGGAGCCCCCCCCCCCCCCCTAAATCAGCATATCAGGTCCAGTGCTCAGGGGATCAGTTGATTCTGCAAGAAACTAAAAGCAGCGTCCATTATAACTGATTTCATCAGCATTTGAAATAGCTTAAAAACCTTTAATATCACTTTAAGAATGACTATTCTCAATTGTTGAATAACCCCAAATATATTTACAATTGGAAATTGGAAACTACCCTGCCTGCAAACACCTAATAAATACAACAGCAAGCAGTTTGTACTGCTGAGTAAAAGTGTTTGACCAATTCACCATTACCAGTTCCTTATCTGTTTCTGTATTGTATCTGCTGCCTGTATGGCATCTCTAAGTGTGTGCTCAGCATTTGATCCCAGGAAATGCATACGTAGGTAAGTTGATGCTTTCTGGGTGGGAGGTGACGGTCCAGGAATATTCTAGAGGAAGATCTTCACAGCTCAGAGATTCCCCTTTGATGCGCAGAACAAAAGTTATTGGTACAGGGCATACCCCTGTAACAAGAGCTGGTGAGGCCTGAGCTTTTACTAGACATCTGCTGTTATGTAATCCTGGTATGAGTGACCAGCCAACACTCACAAGTATAGCCCTATCCTTTGTACTATGTAAAGGCTACCACTTATACATCTAGCGTATGTGTGTAATTACATATTTTTTTTATATCTGTGTAAATCAGCAGGCATAAATATTAGTATTCCTGAGCAAGACGTCACGAATCCTAGATGCCAGCTCATAGTTGGCCGCTTGATGTTGTATCTGTATTCCAGGATTTGACTTTACAAGTAAGTGCCAGAAGGGAGCTCTAATGTACTAAAAGCTTATAGAAGAAAATGGCTCAATGCACATGAGTATTAAAGATACATGCTGACTGCAACATTGGGCAATTTTGTGACTGCTGCCTGTGTTGCTCGGAACGATACCACCACGGTGGGCAATCCTTCCTAAAAGAACATGAGGGATAAGGCAAGTGAATCTAAGACATAATAACACACTGTGTGTAACGGGCTGTTATTCCCCTTTAGGGTTTCTCCCGACCCTTTTTTTTTTGCCCGCCTGGGTTATTTTAGGAGGGGTGGGGAAGCTGCAGGGAGAGAGGAGATGGGAAGTTGATCAAGTGGCTGCAGCAGTTTGTGAGGAGTCAAACTGGTATATTAAACCCCTTAAAGGAGAACTATGAGGTGAGTGCTTTTCACTCACCTCATAGTTTTAGCCGACCTGTGACAATGAGACTGTCACAGGTCGGCTCAGTAGATCGGGAGGTGAGCAAACACATAACGGCGTTCGCTCACCTCTCGAACCCGTGAGGGGCTGGATTCCCCGCTCCGATCCACCAGCGCTGACTGGCGGAACGGACGGGGGAGGGGGCGGGTACAGCTAGCTCTGCCTCTAGATAGGCAGAGCCAGCTCTCAGTCACGCAGCTGGGCGGATTCCGGCACAATTGTCGGGATCCGCTTCAGCTGTGGCGTCTCAGTATACCGCAAGCAGCAGCTCAAGGTATACTGTGGCATCTCAGTATACCGCAAGCTATAGCTCGCGGTATACTGAGCCTAGGGTGACGGGAGGACGCTAGTTTGTGTCCTCCCGTTACCCTAAGGAGAACTATGGCGAAAAGCCTTAACCCCATAATTCTCCTTATACTTTCTGCCAATGTTATGGACTTTCTTAGGGGAATTTTTTTCATGCAATATTGATTATATAGCACAAACGGTAAAAAAATACTAAACTGTCTTATCAAAAGGATATACACCTAGAATTTTCTTTTCTCCCCGCTTGATATAATGGACTTTGTATATAATTCTTCATGTAAGTAAAGATTAGTGAAAAGATATATCTGACCGGGCATTCCATAATTGAATGTGAGCTGGGATGGCAAGTAAAGGTTCTATAAGGCTGGGTTACACCTGGGCATTTTTAAGCGCTGAAAAACAATTAAGAAGTGAAATCCTATGAATCCCTATGGGCATGGTTCCCACCTGGGCGTATTTCAGCTCGATCTGTCGCGCTGAAAAACGCCCTACGCCCGAAATAGTACAGGAGCTTCTTTGGGGCGGATTTCAGCGCGTATCCATTGGTATTCCCGAGTGTTGTTAACAAAGCGGTAACCCCGAGCCACACTCGGGAATACAGCGTAGGTCTTACCTTGTCCGCGATCCGCGCCTTGTTGTCTGGCCGCTCCCCTCTTCCGTCCCTTGCGAGCGTCCGCGTTGCAGGGGGGTGGAACCGGCAGGAAGTTTGGAAGTTAAACAAATACAAAAAAACTAAACAAAAAAAAGATAGAGAAAAAAAGGGGAAAAAAATCATACCGCCAGGGAGGTTAAAAAAACGAGCGTTGAACGTAAAAAAACGTGCTTTAAAAACGTGCATAAAACGCTCCTATAGGAACGCCCAGGTGTGAACCCAGCCTAAAGGCCCTTGCAGACTCAGTTGATAAAGAGGGCTGGAGTACCGGTGTATGCCCTTTCACCCTCCATGGGAAAGTTAGAGCATTGAGTGTTCTGTTCCTGGGCTGGTCTATAAGAAGAGTGAGGGACTGCGCTTTGAACGCCATGTGCACCACTAAGTCCCAGTAAGTGAATGGGCGAATTGAATGAAACATCCTATGAATTAAACAGGTTTTTTTAAGCAGAGGCGGAACTACCGGCGGTGCAGCCGGTGCCGCCGCCCAGGGCTGTGGGGGGCCCACTGATTGGTGGTGAGGGGGCGCCGGGCAGCGACAAGCAGGCCGGGCGGCGAACACAACATTGGCAGCTAATAGGGCAGCCCTGGGGCTTCGGGAGTGAGGACCCAGCGAGCAGCTGCCACCTGACATTGCAGAGGGAGACCCGCAGCGCGTCTGACTGCTCGGTCAGTTTACTCACAGCTTCTCCCTCCTTCCCCTCCTCGTGCTTCCTCCGGTTGTGTGTTGACTTAGAACATGCAATAGAACAAAGCTGCATGAGAAAGTTTCAAGTACAACTATGTTCTGTTCTGTGTTCTAATACATCCCATCACAAGCATGTCACCCCCTGCTCCATCCACATCTGCCCCCCTGCTCCGTCCACATCTGGAAAAGCACCATTGGAAAACAAGCGTCACACCATAACAGGAAATGTCTGAATATGGACCTTCATTTCAGGATCACCAGGAATTCTTTTGGTGAAAGCTGCAAAGTGAAGAAGAGTGAGAACTTTTTAAAACTGATTTAACTCTTTAACCGCTTGAAGACCAGGTATTTAGACCCCCTTCCTGTCCAGGCTTTGGCGTAATGGGCGCAATCGTAGTTTTCGCAGGTATGCGCACCTGACGCATGTTTACATGAGTGTATGTAGGGGTGGGGACTTTAAAAAAAAAATTGTTTTTTTTAATTCTTTTTTGTGTAACTTTAAAAAAATTTGGGGGAAAACTTTAAAAAATGTTACATTTTTTTTTCACTTAACTTTATTGCTATCACAGAGGGGGCTGAGAAACCCCCTTATGTGATAGCAAAAGAGGTGACATGTCCTCTTTATGGAGACATCAGGGGTCTCCAAGAGCCCTAATGTCACCTAGGACCCCCCTGAAGAAGTATGGCCGGATTCCCCCCTCCGATCCACCAGCGCTGACTGGCGGAACGGATGGGGCGGGTACAGCTGGCCCTGCCTCTAGATAGGCAGAGCCAGCTGTCAGTCACGCAGCTGGTCGCATCTCGACATCGATATCGGGATTCGCTCCGGCTGCGGCGTCTCAGTATACCGCGAGCTGTAGCTCGTGGTATACTGAGCTTAGGGTGACGGGAGGACGCTAGTTTGTGTCCTCCAGTTACCCTAAGGAAAACTATGGCGAAAAACACTGACCCCATAGTTCTCCTTTAAAGCGTATATACCGTGTTTCCCCGAGTCTTATACCGTGTCTTATATTTTTTTTGCCCCCAAAAACTACACTAGGTCTTATTTTCAGGGGATGTCTTATTTTTTTTATGTGCAACAAAATGTACAACAATCTAAAGTTATTCATGTACAACAATCCAAAGTTATCTGGTATCACTCCGCCTGTCCCAGTAACTGGGGCTATAGAGGAATATCGGCTAATGTGGCTCTGCTCCCTCCGCCGCAGCCTTGGTTTCAACAGCGCCGGCTTCCTTTGCCACCAGGGACAGTGGTACCAGCGGTGCAGCAGTGGGGACATCAGACAGTGGACAGAGCGGTAAAGTGCCTTCAGGGGGACAGCAGTTGGTGAAGTATGGTACTGGAGTGCTTCCTGTCACTGTGCTGTCTGGAGAGAGTCCCCTGTCATCCACTTAATACAGTATGTCCCTGCAGGCTGATACCATCTCTCCTGCAAGTTCCCCCTCACATGCTACCACCAAACTAGGTCTTATTTTCGGGGTAGGTCTTATATTAGAGGAATCTTGAAAAATAGTGCTAGGTCTTACTTTTGGGGTAGGTCTTATTTTCGGGGAAACAGGGTATGAGATTTAAGTGATTGACTTTAGATCTATTTTAAATTCTAACCTACAATGCAAACAGGCAACAATTATTCCTGAGTTTCACCATAGAGCTGCTGCATGGATGAATTGTGTAACTAGCTAATCTATAATTACCTATGTTATAAAAGGATAGGAGAGGCAAGTTTTGCTTCCTATCTCATTGTGCCATGAGCACCAAATTAAAAAGCCAGCACGCACAGGTAATGTAAGAAACAATCGCTGAGGCAACCTACCCCATTGGCATTTATGAAGCATTATGATCCATTGGGTGTTTGCACAGCCCCTTTGCTGACACGTTTATTGTGCATCAAAAGCACGCTTGGAATTGGAAACTTTTCTCAGAATGCTTCACAGACCCCGGATTTGCTTCTTGTCACACATTGCTGCATATAATTAGTGAAGACGGGTTATGTCATGCTTAGGCAAAAAGGAGAGTATTCATGCTACTTCAAGTGTGCGCCTTCACGCTACTTCATGTGTGTGCCTTCACGCTACTTCATGTGTGTGCCTTCACGCTACTTCATGTGTGTGCCTTCACGCTACTTCATGTGTGTGCCTCCACGCTACTTCATGTGTGTGCCTTCACGCTATTTTATGTGTGCTCCATCACGTTACTTTATGTGTGTGCCTTCACGCTATTTCATGTGTGCGCCTCCACTCTACTTCATGTGTGTGCCTTCACGCTACTTCATGTGTGCGCCTTCACTCTACTTCATGTGTGCCCCTTCACACTACTTCATGTGTGCGCCTTCACGCTACTTCATGTGTGTGCCTTCATGCTACTTCATGTGTGCACCTTCACGCTACCTCATGTGTGCGACTTCACTCTACTTCATGTGTGTGCCTTCACTCTACTTCATGTGTGTGCCTTCACTCTACTTCATGTATGTGCCTTCACTCTACTTCATGTGTGTGCCTTCACTCTACTTCATGTGTGAGCCTTCACGCTAATGTGCCTTTGTCTGCAATTCTATGCATGGGACCATGGGCAATGGCCATAGTTTTCTGGAACGCATTGGACTTTTCTTACACAGGGGCCAACTTTTCCCAAAATAAGTGTATGAAAGTAACTATGCAGCTAACTTTACTATTCCTTTTCTTTAAACACACAAAACAGTACTATACTGTATTCATGTTTGTATGTAGAATGAATGACTTCTGCTGCTTAGCAGTAACGCTTCCTTAGCTATTGTGTACTGGCAACGCTTTCAAAATGTTCTATTGCTAACTTGTCTGAAAGTTTGAGTGAAAGTCTACAAGGCATCGAAAGCTGCAACTCGAAAAACCAGTTTTGTGTACGTAGAGATGCAAGAACATGTCATATTACATCATTACTGCACTTTTTATTACCTGTCATAAGCTAATCAAACGAGCGTGTGAAACCCTGGACTCAAAGCTGTAGACATGTCTGAGAGCACAGATCCATTTGGGCATATTGTCAGTATAACATTGAGGAGGATAGCAATGTGCTCAGGAAGAGCCCCACAGCTCTGCAGACACTCCACTGTTCACAGTACATGAAATGATCGGTCTTTGCCATGATGGAGCTTACAGTCCTATCTCCCCATTATAGTGTGTTTGTACTAGAGAACTTAGTAGGTGACCCATACAAACACAGGGTAACATACACCCCATGCAGAATTGCACCTATGTCTTGCAGCACTGGGGGGTCCCCGGTTTAAACACTATCTGTAAGGAGTTTGCATGTGCTCCCTGTGCTTGTATGGGTTTCCTCCGGGCACTCCTGTTTCTTCCCACACTCCAAAGACATGCTGGTAGGTTAATTAGCTCCTGTCTAAATCAGCCCTAGTATGTGTGTTTATGTGAGATAGGGACTTTAGATTGTAATCTCCTTGAGGGCACGGACTCATGTGCATGTGCAGTATGTAAAACGCTGCATAAATTGTCAGCGCTATGTAAATACCTGTAATAAATAAATAATAATCCACATGGGATAAAGACAATAGCCTACTATCCCCTTAGAATAAGGGCGGTCAAGGCACTTATGCTGGACCTATAAACATGCATCCTCATAGCAGTCAGTCATGTATGTTTATGAACTTAATAATTTCCATCTAATGCCCTGATATTTTCTTTGCTTAAGGAGAAAAAAAATCTTTCCTGTCGATGATCATAAACAACTGAATACTAATCATGGCCCTTTCGTTACGGATAGTCCTCTTGGAAATGGTAGTGGTAGTTAGAACATCAGCAAACACTTACTACTTGGGATGCACCAATACTAGTATCGGTGCCGAGTACCGAGTATTTGTGTGAGTACTTGTACTCACCCAAATGCTCCGATACTTGCCCCCAATACCGGAACTTTCGGTCAATCAGCTTCCAGGCCAATCAGCATCGAGCCAGTCAAAAAGATCAGGAACTGCTGAACCAGTGCAATGGTTCAGCAGTGAACCATTGCACTGCTGAATGGAGGGGCTATACATACCAAATATCAGCCTGGGCACAAGAAAGATTTGCAGCATATAAAATGAGGCACATAGAAGATCCAATTACTTTGCAGTTACAATAAGGCTCACAACGAAGGGAAGGGGAGGAGTCCGGTGACGTCACGGACATCGATGTCACCGGACTCCTCCCCCCTTCCCTTCGTTAGCCGACAGAGCCACTTGGGGAATGGGGAGGAGTCCATGACGTCACGGACATCGATGTCACCGGACTTCTCCCCCCTTCCCTTCGTTAGCCGACAGAGCCACTCGGGAGGAGTCCGTGATGTCACCGGAAGACCCGGAAGCCGGCGGAGAGGTGAGTTCCAATCAAAATAATTTTGATCGATCAAAAACAATTAACGATTAATCGAAGGATTAATCGTTAATTTCCGCAGCCCTACTTTGAACATATCTGTCACGATACACCTCTACCACCTAAACCTATATTAATAGTTTATTTCCATCTCCATCAATTATCCAATCAAACCACACATGCTTATGTCAATAAGTGGAAAATAAATTTAAAGGGCACCAGATCAAAAGACTGGCAACAAACTTGGCCCATGATGGCCTTGTGCCCATTCAGTATGGCTACTCTTAAATTGTCCTTACCCACTGGAACATGGTACCCTTGGGACTCACACACCTATACATGTTTCAGAGGTTGTCAGTGTGTTGGAGATGTCCCACACATCTGTTGGTCCTACCCAATGCTCAGTAGATTTAGGACCAGGGTCTTTATACTACTAGAGAACCTGTTTATAATTCGGATTCCAAAAGACCATTGTTGGCATTGTTCAGTTGGCACCTACTTGAATACCACTAGCGTCTAAACAAACAATAGCCTACAACTGCAGAAGTGAAACAAAGTATTAACTCCTACCTAAAGACACTTACAACTAACTTGGATTCAACTCTAACATCTTTCACTCCCTGTCGAAGGTTTGACCTCCATTTTATACTTTCTTGCACAATGACCCAATTGCTATCCCATAAACCAGAGTTATTGAGCTCTCAGATAAAACTACAATATACTATACTGTACTTTTGTAACCTCTTTATTGAAATCCATTGCACCATTTATGTATTACCTTACCTTCTTGTAACCGGCAAAACCTTAAGGGCCAATTCTCAGCAGCAGCCGTGTGTTATGCTCAGAGTAACGCACACCTGCTGGTCTGCATTGTGTTGGTTGAGCTATTCTGTTACAATCTTTTTTTTTCAATAATGAATCCTGATAAAACAAATATACATTGCCCAGCAAAGTATTTCTTAAAACTTTTGCCCAGGCACTTAGTCGTCATGTTTCTGAACAGCTCCAACTCTCTCCGCTTGGCTTCCCTTAACTTCCTGTCCAGTACAAGATCACAATGGACAGCACAGTCTCCAGCACTTGTGCATCTACTAGTTTGGAGAAGGGAGGAGGGGGTAGCAGGGCAGTGTTTTGCCCTGCTGTGCCTGTGTGTATGTGGGACAGCAAAAAGTTTCCCAGCACACTCGGTGCAGTGACACACTGAGGGTCTCAGCTGCTGTTGTGATGTGCGGGGTCCCTTGTGTGTCCCTGTGCCTTTAAGGGAGTTAGGCTGCCTCCTGGCAAACCTGCACCCAATATAATCTTTTGCTACATATGCTCCAAGATGGAGACTCTCATAGGTTAGAGTTAGGACCGCACTATAAGAGGTGCCTTGACGAGGCAGTGCGGCTTCCACATATTCTGCAGAAGGCGTGTATCTAAAACCTCTGTTTTTAACCTTAGCTGTTAGACAGGTTGTTTTTTTTGCAGGCTGGCTGGTGAGTGTGCTGGGGAACGTTTTGCTGTTGTATTGTTTAAAGCCCTTCCATGTGCACCTTGCTTTAAAGCTGGTTATGAGTTGATGAGTGCGTTTGCCATTTGTTTTGCTTGTGTGTTTGTGGAGACACACACAGTTTACTAGCACACACAAGGGTGGCTCCATAAGACCGTTCAAGGGAAAGGAGGATATTAGGACCAGTGCACACGGAACCAACTGATTCCACAGGAAGCTAAAACTTTTGAACATCAAGAAACAGCATCCGTTGTAAGTGATTTAATTAGCATGTAATAGTTTTCAAACATTTTGACTTTAACATTTATTTTATTTATTACAGGTATTTATAAAGCGCCTACAATTGACGCAGTGCTTTACATTGTTGCACATTCACATCAGTCCCTGCCCTCAAGGAGATTACAATCTAAAGTCTCTATCTCACATACACACACATACTAGGGCTGATTTAGACAGGAGCTAATTAACCTACCAGCATGTCTTTGGAGTGTGGGAGGAAACCAGAGCACCCGGAGGAAACCCATACAAGCACAGGGGTAACATGCAATCTCCTTGCAGATAGTGACCTGGCCAGGATTTGAACCATTGACCCTAATATCACTTGAACTAATAGGACATAGGGCAAATTGCCTTCTCTATGCATTGGGACTGCCTAATGCTGCTCAACGCATATGGTGTGAACAGGCCTTGTGAAACACAATAAAAACTATGGAAAATAAAATTCCAATTGGTTACTATGGGCAATGCAGAATCTGGACATGCTGGTGTGTTTCAAAGCAGTATGAAAAATACAAGAACTAGACTTACCACTTAGCAGATGCAGCAGACATCAGCAACCACCAATGTTGCTACCTATTTATTCTGTTTGTTAGATATGTAAATGAAGACACTCATCAAATGGCTTCAGCAATAATGAAGAAGAGATGTTGATTGGAAGTTGTGTTTCCTGTAATTCAGAACTCTTCAGCTTGCAGCCTAAAGATGTGCACTTTGACAGCTCGCTTACTCCAGTAGTCACAGAATGTCACAGCTCGCTTTCCCTGTAAAGTCAGAGTTATGTAAGAGATTGCAAACATGTTACTGCTTGCTCTCAGACCGATTCCTTTAGAGAAGCAGCTGTACAGTAGTTTTGTGAGACAACCACCTGTTTATTTTCCCAAGAGATCAAATAAAACCTCAATTTCCACGGGGAAGTCTGTGGGGGATTGTGTTTCTTTAATAATCTGCTCTCTTTGTTGTCTGAATATTAAATAGCACGTTCTGCTAAACATACCGGAATTAAAGGACAGAACATGATTTGTGACAGGACAAAATATTATTGGATGCTCTGTGACAAAGACGTGCCAGGAAACTCAGATTTATTTAAAATGATGGTACAAATATTTCTAACGCCCCCATCGCCCTTCCCAAAACCACGCAATAAATAAAAAATGCAACGACGGGTAACTTCAGCAGCCCAGCACACCGGATTAGATTATATTGTCCCTCTCTGGGCTGGCTGATTGTAGTACTGCACCCTGTGCTGGTAAACTGCATTGATTTCTACGAGCTGCATGTATTTTACAGGGTTATTCACAAAAGGGTGAAGAGTTTGGAGAAGGCAGGAGAAGTGAACAATCTAGGACAACATAGCTGAACTGGAAAGTGAGCTGAATTGGAGAATGTTTCCAAACCAGCTATGTTGTCCTAGATTGTTCACTTCTCCGGCCTTCTCCACACTCTTTGAGGGTTATTCACAGAAGAGCCAAAGGATCCAGCCGAAGGCAGCCGAGTGGCTCAGCCGAGCTGGACGCATATGCTTCGGCTCGGCTGAGCTGTAGTGACAGCCGAAGCGCGTAGAAAGGTCGGCCGAAGGGCCTACCGTTCTCCATGCAAATGACAACTGGGCAGAGCCAGCCGTGATTTCACGGCTGGCTCCGCCCAGTTATAATGACAGATCAGTGTCGCCAAATGACCTGGGGATGCTGATCTGTCATTAAACAACAACTGGGGAGAGCCAGCCGTGATTTGTGGCAGGCTCCGCCCAGTTGTTTTTTTTTCTGCCCGGGACCTGCTAGAAGACTCTGGCAGGTGCCGGCCAATAGTAAACAGTTGGGCGGAGCTAGCAGTCACCGCTAGCTCCGGCCCATTGTTTATATTTTGCCGCCATCTGTTGGATTCTACATTACAAGGTAGGAGTTCATTACGTGCGTCATTTTTTAAAAATATATATATTCTTAACTTTTTTTGATTTTCCTATTTTTTTTTACAATTATTTAAATAATTTGTAAACATTTTTTTTTCATTTATTTAATTTTTTTCTATTCTGCTCGCTACCTCGGAGGTAGCGAGCAGAATAGCCGAGAGCGGCATTCACTTATTCACTCACTGCCGTTCGGCCCCTATAAGAATAGGGGAGAACGGCAGCGAGTGAGCTGTCGGAGCTACGGCTCAGCCGATCCAGATGTTGGATCAGCTGAGTCGAACTCCTTCTGCACTTCAGCTCAGCCGTACAAGGCTGAAGTGAATAGCGAACAGCGTTCGGCTCACTTCACTTTGGCTGGGTTATTCACTTGGCTACCTGTTAGTCCCTGTGCTGACTCCAGCCTGCGAGGCCGCATTTACCCTTTCTACACATGACTTTGCGTCAGCAGTTTTTGCGCATTCATTGTAAATGGCACCCTAGACAAAGCAAGATGTGCAACAAATGCAACACTGTCAAAATGGCGAAAAACTTGCAGCTCAAAAAGCTTCATGTGCTTCTTTGCCGCAATGACACCTGTGAGATTTGTGTGTTGACAGCGTGGTTTTTTTAAATGTTTGTTGCACGTCTTGCATGCCGCCTTTGGAGTGCCATTAACAAGTTTTCCCATGTTTTGTGAACGAACGCCAGACCGTGAATGTGAATAAGAGTGTGAAATAACAGACACCTGTAGCTAGGAGGAATGAAAATGACTACTGGGCTCTGTCATTTTATGCCATGTTCAACAAATCCCAGGCGCCAGGTTGCCAATGCGACCAGAAATTGCGTCCTGGTGCCTGGGCTTTTGTCAGCCCGTTCACTGCACCTCTTTCATCTCCCACCCCTTCTGCCGCCACATTAACTATGCTGCTCTCCTCCCCGCTGCAGGCCCATCAACAGAGGAGGACCAGAAGAAGAACTTTCTCCTTCAGGTCCCTCCACTGCTGATTGACAGCAGGCAGTGGGCGGGTGCAATAACCAGACTGCTATTGGCTACAGCAATTTAAAATAGTCAATAGCAGGCTCGCTATTGCTCCCAGTCACTGCCTGCTGTGTTTACATTCAGCTGCCTCAGCAGGCAGCTGTCATTCCCCAGCTAAAGCCTATTGAAGTGGAAAGGTGACACCAGGGGTCTAAGAGGCCCCTTATGTCAATTTAAAGAGAACCTGTAATCTCAAATGAGTAAAAAATAGAAGTTTAAAAAAATTAAGTTAAATAAAATTAAATTAAAAAGAGCTAAAAAAGAAAATTAAAGTCCCCCGTGAAACGCCCTTGCAAAAAAAAACAAAAAAACAGGCCCCTAACTTTTTTAGCTGGCTCCTGGATTAAAAGAACATTTGTCAAGCCCTGTTATATGCACAGAGCGTGCATCAGGCAGTAGGAGCAAGTCTGACACTTTTCAAATAAAAGAGCCCCCTGTGAAGCAAGCAATTGATACTTACTTGTCCCGCCGCCCACGCCGCTCCTAGGGGATGGGTTTGTGACGAACCGCACGGCACCCCGACTGGGTGCCTCCGTCACTATGTAGCTTCCTCTCTGCTGGAACCCAAATTTCAGCGTCCTCAGCCGAAACCTGCCTAATTATTGGACGGAACCAATAACTTAGGACAGAAAACGAAACTCCCAAAATAAGATTTACCCCAAACATCAGGCAACACCAATGTACAGTTCTGGAAGTCTAAAAACATAATGCAATCAGACATTCAAACAATCTGCTCTCCGATGCCTTCATCAAAGAGTAGGGAGAGAAGACACATATGATGGGATTATCTCCTGAGTGTCTATCATATGTTAATTCACTGAGATACATCTAGTGTAAAGTTAATCCCATTGTTTACCCAATCCCACAAATGGACCAATAGACTGTAACAAGTTCAGAGTTAACCCCTTTGGTGTTGCTGGATTCACACTCTGTACCTATAATGGGCACAGGGTGACTTAAACATAATGCCAGGGGAAAGACGCGGCCTATCCACTCCACACATATATCTGGGTTAATATTTCCAAGGGGTACACGTACAAAGCAATCCTCAGGGTTCCAGGAACAGTCCCCCAAGTCTTAGTTCCATGTAACCCTAAGAGGTCTGAGGGGGGTCTCCATATTCTTAGGTCCATAGTCACTGGGAAGGAGGCTATCTCCCAGGCCCCTCCAGGAGCCCAGGTCATGGTTGGTTCCGTGACAGGGCTTATCAATGTGCTGCTTCTTCTTTCACTGTCCAGTCAGAGGCTGAGGATGGGTCCAGGATGACCAGGAATCAAAGGAAATGGGTTAAATGATGCTGGCCATCAGACTGAGGACCCCTAGTGGCACCTAAATATTACTGTGGGAAATTTCTGGAATGAAGCTGAATATTGCAGCAGAAGCTGTTTTTATTTATCACAGGTATTCATAGAGCCCCATCAAATTACACAGCGCTTTACATACTACACATTCACATCATTCCCTGACCTCAAGGAGCATACAATCTAAGGTCTCTATTAGGGATGCACCAATACCGGTTTTTCAGTATCGAGCACGAGTACTGATACTTTGCTTTCGGTACTCATCGATACCGAGTACCGATACCGGTGCTTCTGCTGCCATGGAGCCAGCTTCTCGGGCTAGTATTAGTATCTATTACTAGTAGGGATGCACAGATACTTTTTGAGTACCAGTACAGATACTTGGCATTTTCATGAGAACTACCAGGGTTGCAGCGGTTGCAGATGGGACCTGGCTCTGGCACTCCACCACTGTCCTGAAATCATTAGTCTGTATTGTTTTAGAAAAACTGTCACATGACAATAAACAAAAATGTATCAGTACTCGTACTTGTAGGTACTCGGCAAGTACCAGTAATCGTACTCGCAAAACTGGTATCTGTGCATCCCTTTATTTATAGTTATAAAAACAAAATCGTACATTAAAACAGAGATGTACAAATCCCAGGACTCCGTGTGCTCCTTACAAATTACAGCGGCCTCCTAATTTTTGAATTTTTCTCTAGTGTAGTCTTGGAGCTCAAAAGTATCGGTACATGTACTAGTACTTGTACCGAGTACTGTACTTGGTATCTGTGCAACCCTAATTACTAGTATCGGTATTGGTGCATCCCTTGTCTCTATCTCACATGTATAGAACGTGAGGATTCACTGGATCTTAGACGGCTGGAGTGGAGTGAAGGGGGTGCGAGTCTTGAGCGACCAGTCTAGGAGCTAGCAAGGATCGTGGTTCGGGTGAGTATAACTTTCTTATTTTAGTTCCCTAGACAAAACGAGCACTTAAGATTTGATTTGCCCAGAGTTCTTCTCTAAAGTGAGACCAAAATACATTCAAGTACCTTACCTGTTAACAAAAATGTATCTTATTTGTGTATCACTCGGCTGTAGATCCGTTCCGAGCTCGCTCATGAGATGGGCGACAATGAAAAGACAGCTAACTAAAAGTGAGATTGTGGTCCATCACAGGAGTGAGCTTGGAGCGGTGGCTACTTTACAACACACACAGGGAACATGGGGAACAAAAGTAGCCCCCCTCCAGAAGGAAGGACAGTGTCAGTACCAATTCAGAGATGATTGGATGATCTACAGCCCAGTGATACACAAATAAGATACATTTTAGTTAGTAGTTGATGTACTTGAATGCATGTGTAAGATTTACCTCCTAAGTTTCGTGTCACTTTAAAGTGACATTAAACCCTCAGATTTTTAAACATAAAACAATAGTGTAATTTGCGCCTTACTGTAATCCATGGTTGTTTCCCTTCTCTTTGTAAATAGATAATCTGCGCTTCTGGAGAGAGGTAGTAAAGAAGGAAAATTAAGTGAATACTTAAATAATTAAAATGGTAGTATACAAGGAATAAATAAGTGAATAATTAAATAATTAAAAATAGTGAACAAATCTAATAAACCCAGAGCAGCTCTAAAAAGGGGATTAAAGAAATCCCTACGGTAATCGATCAAGATAAAAAGCGCTAAAGGTATTAAATAATGTGTATAAAAAGTGGAAGATAGGTTTTCAGGCGGGTCGGCCTGGAGCCTATTAATGTATATGAAATGTGATTAATAAACCAATACAAAATTGCTGTGATAAAGATAAAACATAAAAACCAATCAAATTGTCCAATAAAGTCATATAAAAATCCTGTGAAACATCAAAAAGTGTTCCTTATGGAGCAAGCTGCGCAGCTTGTGCTCTTCTGGAAGCACTTTACCAACACCGCGTCTAAAAGGATCGATCTCCCCATCCCTGAGACATAGCCAGCAATATAGGGGAGAAAGCCAAGTGTTCGTCTGCCGGGACTCGTGGAGAACACGTTTGCGCTCAAGTCCAACTACGCTATTACTCACTAAGAGCTCTTTTGATCAGCTTCTATTTGGTGAGTACCCACCCGAGAGGGGCAGTTCGGACCACCTTAAATACACTGTTACCTTTGTTTGTACACGGGGTTCACCGTTCACCGAATTTTTCTCCATAAGGAACACTTTTTGATGTTTCACAGGATTTTTATATGACTTTATTGGACAATTTGATTGGTTTTTATGTTTTATCTTTATCACAGCAATTTTGTATTGGTTTATTAATCACATTTCATATACATTAATAGGCTCCAGGCCGACCCGCCTGAAAACCTATCTTCCACTTTTTATACACATTATTTTCCCTTCTCTTTGCTGCTCTTCCTTTTCAATCTGTATCTGTTCTCATGCTGGGCAGAACTTCTATTTTGCAGCAGACTGCCTTGTCTCTGAAAGGGATACATGGCGTCTGTGTGTTGGTTTGAAACCTGAGCCAGCACTACAGGAAGAGGCGCTCAGCTGCAAAGGGAAGTTCTCCCCAAGCATGAGAAGACATGAGGATTTAAAAGGAAGAGCAGCAAAGAGAAGGGAAACTACCATGGATTACAGTAAGGCACACATTACAGTATTGGTTTATGTTAAAAAATCTGAGGGTTTAATGTCACTTTAAGCATATACTGTATCTATGTGAACTGTTTCAGCTAATGCAATCCGTCTGGTTTTTCCCTTTTGTCTTTTAGGAAGCAAAGGTAATCATTCACAAACCAACTTCCGGCAGCAGAGACTAAGCAGATTAAAGAAAGCTCACACTCGTACAGTCCGAACGGATCATTCTACATCCTTTGCAAGTTATTAAATAACCCCGTTTTGTCTCCATGCTTCCTTATGATGTGACTAGTGTTTCAGCTAGATACCTGAAGAGTTGAGATTTCCCGGATCAGAAGAAAATCACAATATTCCAGCTCTTTAAAAGGCGTAGTACGGAGATCACGCACTGCAGGACTCTTCTCTCTTCTTCTCTGTCAATATAACTCCAATAAACAAGTATGAAAGCACAAAGTCACCTGCGTTACTTCACATGAATTTGTCATTTATCTCATGATAATTATTAAAGCAAATGTTTATGTTACACAAATAAATACACTCATGCAAGAAACCACTCTAATGGTATCAATATCTCACAAATTAAAGTAGTATTAAACTCTCAAACCTTTTTTCGATAATGAATCCAGATGAAACAAGTGTATATTGCCCAGCAAAGTATTGCTTTACATTTTCGCCCAAGCACTTACAGTCATCATGTTTCTGAACAGCTCCAACTCTCTGCGCTTGGCTTCCCTGAACATCCTGTCCAGTACAAGATCACAAGGGACAGATCAGACTCCAGCAGCTGTCCATCTACTAGCCTGAAAAAGGGAGGAAGGAGGCATTTGAGGGCAAAGGAGTTTTGCCCATGTTAGCAAATGTAAATACCCGTCACTCACTCGCCTGCACAAGGATGACGTAGGCTCCATTTACATCTATGCGATGCATCAATAGGTAAAAGGTTACCGTGCAATGTGGTGCACTACAATGCACATGTAATGGATAAGTGGATTGGGGTGCCATTAAGAAATAATAGCACTGCACCACACCTAGCATTGCAACATGCGATGTGAGATCACAGGTGGCATCACAACCGCTCCCGCAGTGCATGTTACAATGTTGGTTCTGGGCCGACATCGCCAAACTTGCAACCTTTGAAAAGCTGCAAGGCCAGCTGTTGTCCGTCCCAACAGGCAACATCAAGATTATAGCAACACACCCCCACCACCACCCAGGCTAATTCTTATGTGTATGTTAGCAAAATAGTGGTGCGGCCCATCCCTTCCTGATTCCTTGCCGAAGCAAGGATGATTTAGGTTCCGTTTACATCTATGCAATGTGGAAGCACATGTGATGCCGCATGTTGCAATGTTGGATGTGGTGCCATTATTTCTTTATGGCACTCCAACTAACTTATCCATTCCATGTGCATTATACCGCACCACATTGCTAACGTATTACCATGCGATGTGGTGGAATTTGAAAGGTGCATGCACTTCTTTCAGTGAGATTTAGCTGCGATAAGCAGCCAACCACGGGCTCCACAAGCGCACCCTGCAGCACGTTTGCGATGTCTGGATATCGTTAACCACTTCCCGTCCGGCCGTTGTGATTAAAGGGCCGGATGGGACACTCTTGAATGCGGGTGGATGTTTTTAATTATCCGCATTTTAAACAGCCGGCGGTGGCTGTTTACTCATAAGCATTCAGGCGGCTATAGAGCCGCCCAATCGCTTGCATATGATCTGCAAGTGTGCAGCCCCCACCGCATCCTATCATGGGCTCCGCTGTCCCACACGTCTAGCAACCGGCACGGCAGCTCTCTGTACTGAGATCAGCACACATCCTCTTGCTGATCACAGATCTCTGAATGTAGAAGTGATGTGTATTTCAGCACTTCCGCCTTCATCTGTCATTTCTCCAGCTTCTGTAGCTAGATTGAGGTTGATGAAGCAGATCTCTGCTTCACCAGCTTCTTTGGGGGTCCCTAGGTGACATTAGGGGTCTAATTGATCCCTGATATATCCATAAAGAGGACCTGTCACTGTATATTTGCTGTTGCATAGGGGGCTTCTTAGCCCCCTATGTGATAGCAAGAAAAAAAAGTGTATAAAAGCAAAAAAAAGTCAAATGTAAAAAAGATTTTAAAACACAAAAGTCCCCCGCCCCCATGTATACACACATACAAACATGCATCAGGTGCACCTACATCTAAAAATGATGATTGCACCCATTGCGCCGCACATGTAACATTACCACGAACGTCGGAGTGAGAGCAATAATTCTAGGGACATCAATCACTGTTATCACTTACTTGATGAACTGTAAAAAAAAATGAAAGCGTCACCTATGGCCAATTTTGGGTGTGGCAGCTTTTTGCAAGCGCACACAATTTTAAGGCTTGAAATGTTTGGTGTTGATTTACCCGACGTGACCCCGACTTTTATATCTTACCAAAAAATTGGGTAATAATAAATGTTTCATAACAAAATGTAGGTAAAAGTTATTTTTTTTAAACTTGGTAAAAAATAAAACACTAGTGATCAAATACCACCAAAAGAAAGCTCATTGTGTTGCCACAAGTGATCTAAAATACTGAAAAATGGCCTTGACTGGAAGGGGTGTAACACCTGCAAGGCTTAGTTCACCTTTCTGGTGACCGGTTGAATGCATCGGGACAAGTGTGGTGACTTCACTGCACTTGTAGTTCATTCCTTACCTCCTCCAGCCCCATGCAGGCCAGGCGCTACCGCAAGGCAAGTCAAGCGGCCGCCCAAGGACGCTGATGGGGTGAGGGCGGCACTTTGCAGGAGGTGGCGGTTTCGGCGAGCACAGATTCAGGCAGCCTCGGCTGCAGAACCATCACATTATTCAGCCGAGAGAACGGCCGGGTGGAGGAAGAGGAGGGGCCGAGGCAGGGCTGTAGCGGGCCGAGTGAGATGCGACCCGTCCGCCCCAGGACCGCTGACGGGGCGGACTGATTGTAATTGCTGCAGCGCCGAGCAGCATGGAGGCTCCGGGGCTGTCACTGTGGACAGCGAGCGGCACTTTCCTGTTCTTCCAGTGTGGGCTCTGCAGGAGCAAAGCATCTGACCAGGCTGACTAAGGCGACAGCAACAAGTAGGTAGGTGGACCTGGGGAGGGCTTATCTTAAGGGCTTGGTAACAACAAAAGCGGTGCGTTCCAGAGCGGTAGCTGCTGGAACACACCGTGATCTTCCCCCTGCGTTCTGGGGCGGGAGGGGTGCATTAAAGTCAATGGCACTGCTTCCACGCCCTATTTTTTGCATTTGCAGTGGAACTGAATGCAGGCAAAGTTTTGCCAAGCATCCGATCGCATTGCGGGCAAGGGGGGGAGGGCGTGGAAGCGGTGCCATTTAATTCAATGCACCACCCTGCCCCCTCCCGCCCCAGAACGCAGGGGGAAGTTTTGTGAGCGGTCGCTCTGGAACGCACCGCTTTCAGTGTGAACAAGGCCTTAGTGTTCTTCTGTTTTTACTGCTAAGTCCACTGTTTTCCTGAGTCCAGTGCGTCACTTATTCCTGAGTCCAGTGCGTCACTTATTCCTGAGTCCAGTGCGTCACTAACTCTTGAATCCATTGCGTCGCTTATTCCTGAGCCCAGTGCATCGCTTATTCCTGAGCCCAGTGCGTCGCTTATTCCTGACCCCAGTGCGTCACTAATTCCTGAGCCCAGTGTCACTTACAGAGCCGCTACCATATAGGCAGGTCAAGCAGCTGCTTGACGGCGCCGGCGGGGGGCGCGGAAAGATCCGACTGGGAGGCCTATTTACGATGGCCACGGCGATCACACCTGTCAACGCTCCCTCTCTCTCCTCCAGGACGCTGCAGCTTCAGAGCGGCCAGGAGGAGAGGGAGCGCTCAAGGCCGTGACACACTGCACGCGAAGCAGCGCGGAGCGGTGGCGCGCTGCCTTTGCGAGCAGTGTGTCATATCACTTCTTCTCCGCACCTCAGCTTGCGAGAGCTCGCAGAGCTGAGCGTGCCGAGATGAACAATTTCAACTTCAGCCAATTGGCTCACGCGTATAAAACGGCGGGTTGCGACGTCTGGCCGGTTGTTACAGACGAGCCGATTGGCTGAAGGTGCAGTCAATCATCTGACTGCACACAGCTCACACACTGCACGCGAAGCTCCGTGCCGGAGTGGTTTGCTTCGCTCTGCACGGCTTTGCGTGCAGTGTGTCACGGCCTTTACAGTTGTGATCGTCCTTCGCCTGTGTAGGCAAAAATTCTTGCACCGTCCCTGGCCCCATGACGTAGTTGTGTACCACAATGGGAAAAATATAATAAATGCACTTTTTTTATTCTATTACTTTGGGTGCGTTTTTTTACATTTTTCCAAAAGTTGGCCTATGCTTGTAAACACACCAGATGTGTACATGCTATAGTAAACTCTCTGCCTGTAGAAATCTTGTGTACTTTCTAGGGAAAGCAAGTTTCCAGCGGTGGGTGAGCGAGTGCTGCCCATGAAGAGAGCCCCTCTCACACTTTCCATGTGCTCGCTATCCTGCTCAGCAACACGCTCAGCTCAGAACTTGCCCTCGCACTGCCCACTCCAAACATGGCGATTTCTGGCATTCTGCTGCGACGTCACCAAACCATCAGCCTATGAAAAGCCGCGATGCCCTTTCCAATAGGCGACGTATCTCCGCCCCCTCGGCTAATCCTATATAAGGGAGCCCGTTCGCAGCCGGCCCCGGCTGGCTCAATCCTGTCTGACTTCACCTCCATTTCCACGCAGGCAGCGCGCACAGGCAGTAGACGCTCTCCCGTGCCTCGTTCTTCATTTTTCTTTTCGCTGACGGATTACACAGCCAGGCGCTGCATCGATTCCCGCCCTCGCCGCCACTCGGGCTTATGGCAAAAATCGCCTCTGTCATTTCTACCTTGTGTTCCCACACTCTTTAAAAATTCCGCCAAAAAAGAGAAGACGATTCCCCAAATCCTTTGGGCCGTTGCCTCACGTAAGTACCTTGTGAGGGAAGGAACGAGGGGTGGGGGTTATTGGGTTTGTGTGAATGGAGCTGACATGGCGGACCAGGTTGTAGTGGTTGTCCGTGTATGTGGCGGACGGGCGTATTGTAGTGGCGGCCCCTGGTGGCGGGTTCGCATTTGCCTCGCGCCCTGAGACTGCTGGTGAGGCTGCGCGTGACCTGAGCCTTCTCTGGCCACGCGCCTGTGGCGGAGGGGACCGAGGTCACGTGGTGTCATCCTGCTGCAGGGTTAAGGGGTGGGGCTTAGGTGACAGCGCGGCAAATTTAAATCTCTCCAGGCAGCTGTCACTGGGCTCTGCTAGTGGCAGGCTGTGGAGGGCAGTGCTGGGAGGTATGGGGCTAATAACACCGCTGCATGCCAGCTCATCTCCTTCATAGTATAGGCCACATTTTGCCAAAATATGATAAAGGAAAACGGTGCATTTATTATATTTGCGAATTAAAACATGCATAGCATTGTACCTGTGATTTGTGCACGGGCTCCTACATTGTTTACGTTCTTGCCCCAGGTCTATACAGTGGGACTGACCTTTATGTAGGGATGGAGCTACAGTATAAGCGTGTTGACATCACCACACTTGTGCCAAAAGTGATCTGAGACCCTCTGCATGCTACCAGGAGACGTGCTTTGCGTTTTGGGACCTGTTCACAAGAGGAGCGTTGGGCTCTATGCATAGGGCTCAAGTTGCCTTGTGTTCTATGATGTCAGTTAACAGCTCCACTGCACTGCAAAAAAAAAAGTAGGAATTAGAACAGTATGTTGCAACGCACTACACCGCATCACAATGTTGCAGCAATTCCAAAAGCTTAACAGTGTGATGGACTTTAATGAGCACACTGCACCACTTTATAGCGTCCGCCAGTAGCTATGTGGTAGTGCAGAGTAGTGAACGGGCTATAAGGTGTGTGTATGGGGGAGGGGGTTTGTGACCTTGGCTTATGTTGCATCCTTAGTATGGGTGTAGTATGAAGCCTGCAAAACAGAATAGTCACCAGCACTCAAGTTTTCTTCAAAACAAAATCCTCTGTCTTGAAGAAAACTAGTGCTGGCGACCATTCTACTGCAAGTATTTGGTGGCGCCATCTGTGGTCACTTCAGCACCCCCCACACAATATATGGGGCTTCCCACCCAGATGCTTCTGCTTGCCTTAACTTTGTTCCTCAGCAGCTTGAACGAAAAGCCCTTTGGAAGCCCTAGGTATCTGATTGGGGTTTACGCAGGATGAACAACCTCAGCTCTTCTGTGAGTGGCTGGTCAGGCACCTAGTACTGCATTGTGGGAGGAAGGGAAAAAAGTAATGTGTCCCATTCGTGGAAGTACTGGGTATCTCTGTGCTCAAGAGGGAAGAGGAGTGTATGCAGGGGATGGGAATACACTTCAAGTGACACAAAACTTGAGTTAAATCTTAAAAATACATTCAACTACCCCAACTATTAACAAAAATGTATCTTATTTGTGTGTCACTCGGCTGTAGATCCTCAAATCATCTCTGAATTGGTGCTGACACTGTCCTTCCTTCTGGAGGGGGGCTACCTTTGTTCCCCATGATTAGACCTGCAACAACTAATCGAATCAATAAGAATTGTTAACGATTCTCATTATAGATTAGTTGACTCTGCAACGCTGCGGTTCTGCTCCTCCGCTGGTGCTGGCTGTAGCTGTCTGTCCTTCAATCCCTGCTGCTCTCCCGAGGCAGCGGGAAAACAGACCACTGTAGCAGGCAGGAGAGAACGCTGTTCCTCTGCTTTGTGTCTCTGCTGTCTTCCCTCTCCCCCCCTCTTCAAAACTTGGGCTTGTGATTCCCCCCATGTAATAGCAATGAGGTAAAAACCCTGTCCAACCCTGTGAACGCGCATATACGAACGGAAACACAAGTTGGGTACACCTACATAGAAAAACGACGATTGCGCTACATGTTAGGTACTTGTGGTACTGCAATGCCATGCGTTCCAGTGCAAATGCAGAAAAATTTGCAAATAAGATACATTTTTGTTAATAGTTAGGGTCCTTGGATGTATTTATGATTTGACGCCTGAGTTTAGTGTCACTTTAAGCAGTGAGCAGATATCTTTCATGCCAGCCCTGTATAAGTAGTTGATTGAAGATGACCATTTCCTTTCAAAGAGCCAAGTGCACTTTTTCCTCGTATGTCTGGACTGTTGTGACAATTACAACTGTTTGATTTGTCTTGGGCTGAACATGCGTCCTTCTTATTGGCACCGGAACACATGTTAATGCACTACTGTACATTGTGGGCTGCCATGTTACAAGAAATAGTGCATGCTCCTATTTTTGATGGCAGGCAATTCCAATGCATAAGCTGACGTAAAACAAGGCTCATTCACTGCCACAGCCAGAATCCAGCCATAGAGCAAAAGTTGATTTCGTGCTGGGTGTTTATAAAGTATGAAATACAAAGGAAACATGTCTGGCTAGCTGAAGCTTTTCTTTTGTCTTCTAGATGTGCTATCTAGAGGGCATGGCTCAGTTTGGGGCACCCTTCAATGGGTGATGGATAGGTGTTTGTATCTAGCACAGGGATGGACAAATCAATATGAAATTCAGAATCAAGTCTGTTTAATCCAGGCGCCAACTCCATTGAGAACAGATGACAAATAGAACCTTTTGTCAAGCTCTGTGTAGCTGCAAGCACTGTAAGACGTGTTACCCTCTAAATGTACCAAATTATAATAATGAACTAGAATGAACTTCAACTAGAATAAAAAATCTCTATAATAAGTGCTAAACAACACATGCAATCAAAGTGTTCACAATTGCTCTTGTAAATATGAATCCTAAATATCCCTCTGGAAAGTTCGATCATGTATTCCGTGTTCAGATGTGCACAAATGTGGAATCACACGTATAAAGTGCTCAAGATTTGTCCCAAGTTCTTTATACAAAGTCCATGCACCAACTCCCCTGGATAGTTCTAGTATATCATGATATCAGTTCTGAGCGCTGTGACATGCCCCTGGATAGTCCTAGTATATCATATCTTTTCTGAGCGCTGTGACATGCCCCTGGATAGTTCTAGTATATCATGATATCAGTTTTGAGCACTGTGACATGCCCCTGGATAGTTCTAGTATATCATGATATCTGTTCTGAGCGCTGTGACATGCCCCTCGATAGTTCTAGTATATCATGACATCTGTTGTGAGCACTGATATGCCCCTGGATAATTCTAGTATATCATATCTGTTCTGAGTGCTGTCATATGCCCCTGGATCTAGCATATCATGATATCTGTTCTGAGTGCTGTGACATGCCCCTGGATCTAGCATATTATGATATCTGTTCTGAGTGTTGTGACATGCTCCTGGATCTAGCATATTATGATATCTGTTCTGAGTGTTGTGACATGCTCCTGGATGGTGCTAGTATATCATGATATCTGTTCTTAGCGCTGTGACATGCTCCTGGATAGTTAAGCAAATTCCATTTCACAGCCCAGCCAAGGCCCCATTCACACTGAGCGACATGAAAATTGAGCGATATTGCGCGACGAGCTATATTGAGCGACTTGTCGCAACTTTTTCCTATTGGGCTGTATGCAATCAGGAGCAATATCGCTCGAAAAAAGGGCCATGTAGGAGCGACAAGCTACCAGCGACGAGCTACAAGCGATATTGAGTGACGATGTGAACAGCTCCATTGAAATGGATTGGAGAAGCTACAGAGAGCAATATCGCGTGGAAATATGATCGATATCGCTGGAAAAATCGCTAGATAAATCGATCAGTGTGAATGGGCCCTAAGACTGTCCATCTACTTGAAGCTCATCGGTAATATATGAATCGTCACATCAGTGCGTTTGAGGTTAATACAATTTCCACTGACCTCTTTCCTATAGTCTATCCCCAGAATGTTCTTTTGCACTGTTTGTAGGTTATAATTAGTGTAAGTTGTGTAGCACGGTCATAATTGTGGTAGGTTTAACTCACTGGACTCGCGCTGTTTGCTTTGACGTGCCAGTGGTGGTTGGGTGGTGTGTTTTCAGAGAATATTGGCACATTGAACTTTTTTAATTGAACCGTTAACCATGGCGGCTGCTTATTGTAGCCGGTTAGCCCGCTCTATTTTTAACATGGTTGATGTCTGTCACATGGTAGCGTGTGATTTCTGGTCGCTTTGCTCTTCACATTGGCTTTTATTCGACTCTGTCTTCACTCATAGACGTTTGCTGTGGTGCATTAGCCTAGTTCGAGGGCCGTCTAGACAGTGTGGTAATTGGTTTACTGACAGGTAGCTTGTTATTGCAGGGACATGGTAAGCTGGAAAGGGACTTAGGAGTATGGAAAACGGACATGGAGCTGTCCGGAGTATACCGAGGTGAAGTTAAGATAGGTTGTGCTTTTCATTTTGCGTCCTGCAGTAAAGTTGGCACAATGCAGGTATTCCATGTGCAGGAGAATGCTGATCAAGGAGCAGGATTTGTATCAGTTTTTGACATGAGTTTCCAATAAATCCACGTTTGATTATCCTTGAAGGAACTTGGTGTGCTGGTGACATCTTTCTCAGGTTTTGTATTAGGACACATTGTTGTGTTCTATAGCTTTAGATATCCACACAGGTCAATAAAGTCCATTGAAGGACTCGGACCCCCCATGTATGAGGCCACCTGCAGAAACATTCACTTTTGTATAACTCAAAAACATGAGTGTCATATATTGTCCTGTGGATACAAAGATTCAGATTGAAATAGAATGCTTGAGTTCTGAATGGCAGTGAAAAGGTTAATTGTTATTTGAAGGGCTGGCGATTCCACCCAAGTCATGGCCTCCTTTGGCGCCGGCATTCCCTTTTACCAATCTCTATCATTTTTGGGGTGGTGTGGTGGCAACAGTGCAAATGGAGGGAATGTAGGGTGGGGTGAGGGATTTCTTTCCGGTCTGGGCCAGCCCAAGCTAGTTCTCTCCTTCCTGTCGTTAAATGAACAATATACTCTGCTGGTGTCGGGTCTCACCCTCAGTCCGATGGACCAGCCGAGTGCACGATGAAGTGACAGAGAGAGATGGCTTCTTTAAATGTCCCAGGTAAATGCGTTCGCTTTGTAGTCAGATTGATTACTGTGGCTGTAGTGTCAACAGATGAAAATCTAGACCGACTTTACGTGATCACTTGCAGCAGATAACAGAACATTTCGGTGGGATTCTTCTTGTGAACTGGTCACTGGAAAGAACACTTTCCGATGTGCACAACTTTAATTTCTTCCATGGTCAGAAAATTGGCAGTTTTGGCAATTCCCTAGAAAATAGAGATCCAGCCTAGAAAATAGAGATCCAGCCCCGATTGTAGAGAACTAGTTTGTACCCGTACTGAACTTTACGATGTGATTTTCACTCCATTTGAAATCCTGGAACCTTCGTTGTGTGAGCGGCTACATGTCTGCGCTCTCTTCTCAGAGATCGGGGTTAAATGATCTGCCTGGAAAGAACGCTCTCATAAATTCCATGCCCCTGACGGTTTCCGAATGCTTAATGTGTGTGTTCTGTATCTTAGCAGGTGCGTCTGACAACAATGCTCTGTAATGGCACTTGTACTTAATTTGCATGTATTGTTGTCCTGGGTTCTTCTGTGATATTGGAACTTTAGGTGGTTAATCACATGTGATGAAGTTCCATTTGGAGCAGTTCTGTTGCAACCAAACACATCTAAGATGCTGCATTTTGGTAAATATTAGCTTTATGCTGTAGTAAAATGTGCTGGTGATGTTTACCAACAGCCACAAAGCAAACGCAGAAGAGTTACCAGTTGTTTTTGTATCGGGTTTACTATAAGATTGTATCTTGCTTCCTAAATCCCCATCTGCTGCTAAGCAGTAGCACTGCCGGTGTTCTGTTGAAAGCTCCAACTCGTCGAAAGCTCCAACTACCACACTGCCGGGTACTTGCAAGTTGGAGATTTCGACCAGACGGCGTTAGACTGCAAAACACAAAGACTAACGTAGCTCTGTGCAGCTGCATTTTTAACAATATTCAGCAGATGGCAAACGTGACAGGTATTCTGAAAACGCTATGCGCGCATGCGCACCGCAACTGTGTGTTGTGAGATTGTAGCTCTCTCACTAAATAGTGAAGCTCAGAAGTATACAATCCCTGTTCAGTGTATTCTGTTTGGACCCATGCCTCACTATATATAGGTTTACTGCAAAAAATATTTCTTTAGTTGAATATTTCTGCCAGCGCTTCATTGCAGACAAACATTGCAAAGCCACTGTCCCGCAATTCACAATGCTATTGTCAGCTTGCTTGCTCCAGCTGGTCATGGGGCTGCCTATCCGATGTGACCTTATAGACGTCCCAACAGTCATATGAAGGAGTACAAACGACAGTCTGACCACCAGAGTCTGCTAGTTGTGAGGCTGTGATTTAGCACCATCATGTTACTGGCAGGATCTCAGGTGAGAAGCTTATGAAAACTCCACACTGAGGCATGATTACAAACATGCAATTTGGTGCCCTGTGGCAACACGTGTGATGTGACCTGTGGTATTTCTCTTTCTGCATGCTACTTTGTAACAGCATGCTATTCATTAAGGGCAGCCCAGTGTACGTTGCTGCACTATGCATGTTCAGGTGTGAAAAGACACACGAAAATGTATGATAAAGTACCATGGGGTGGTGTGTTTTGGAAAAAAAGGTGCAGGGACTTCTGGTGCGGTTGCCATGCGTAGCGAAGCCCAATGATGTAAAGCCTCTGCCCTTCGCAGTGTACAAAAACATTTATACAAGTGTGCATGGGGGCTCAGAGCTGGACAAATCCCAGGAGCCAAAATTCACCGCTGGTGCCCAACTTTTGGGATTTTTCTCTTGTTTTCTATGGCGTTGGCTCCTAAATTTGATAGTAAGATGGCCACTTTTGTGGTAGGTCCTCCTATGTACACTGTAATAGGCTCAGCCAGCCCCAGTTTCTTTTGTCTTGGATTCTCCCAACATCTTAATTCCCCCGTACACAATTCTGGGTTTTTGTCCACTTGGAATTTTGGGTTTTCGACTCCAGTATAAAATGAAATAAAAACTCTGCAGCTTTATCGTGTATAGAAGTTGAGAAACGAGACATTAAGTGTTATTTATCGCATCTGTTTGTTTTGGGGAAGTGACACTTTAAGTAGAATAGTGCTGATGTCATTGTATGACAACGCAGCAACTTGTTCTGATAAAGACTAAAGTCCACAGAGTTCTCTACAATCGTTTTGTAATGTTACTGATAAATGGAAAACAATCTCTCCAACGAGGCAGCTTAGGTATCCCCGGGCAGAAGGGAAATTCCTTATCAATTTGTCACAGTCCGGATTACATATTATGCAAAAAATTATGTATGTGTGTTTTTATACTCCCCAGCGTGTTCTCGTATTTTGGGCTAGGGCTGCAGACAACTATTTTCATAATCCATCAGTTGCCCGATTATTTTTTAAACTCAATTTGTATAAAAACAAAAATCTCTCTCTCCCTTTCTCTTTCTCTCTCTCCCTTTCTCTTTCTCTCTCTCCCTTTCTCTTTCTCTCTCTCCCTTTCTCTTTCTCTCTCTCCCTTTCTCTTTCTCTCTCTCCCTTTCTCTCTCTCCCTTTCTCTCTCTCCCTTTCTCTCTCTCCCTTTCTCTCTCTCTCTCTCCCTTTCTCCTTCCCCAACCAACTAATCGATGAGAATAGTTGCCAACTATTCTCATTGATTTAGTCAATTAGTTGTTGCAGCCCTATTTCACTAGTTCATAACGAGTCCGTGCTCTAAGATACTGATTTCTTTTTCACGATTGTCCTGCTGAAAAATCATGTTCTGTCGCTAATAAACATTTAGAATGCCGTTTGACTACCATGAAAGCTTTACGAGATTTGGAAGTAAAACCTCTTTGAATGTTGTCATTGCCCAGAGTGATTCTAAAGCTGTTACTCATTAGAGATCAGATACAAAATGTATTGCACTAGAACACTGACAATTCTTGCTGGTGGCAGGATCCTTAAAGTACAACTCCACATTACATAATGGATATGGCTTCTTCACTGGCTGGAATGCCAGAGTCTTTGCCAGTGAGGGAGCTGAGACAGAGCTACATCGAGCTAGATTGGTCAGTGAGGGAGCAGTGCTATAGGAGAAGGTATGATTGACTTGCAGTGACCATATATGTTACAATCTGACCATACAGTCTTTGCACAATCCACTTTACCAAAACATTGTAATATGAGGACGTATCTAATCTCTCAAATCACTTTGGATCTAATCAGGCAGACCTTTGCAATACATAGTTGTTTGTATAAAGAAGATTGTATAATCCAATTATAATGTGAATTGAGCTTTGATATTGTCGCGGGCAGGTTCTTGAATCACTAGTATGACATGGCTCTTACACTTCAAGCTTGAACTACATCTACCTGATCTGTGTAATATGTGCCTGCTTGAATATCTTCCACACTGGTCATATCTTTACTGTTTAGACCTAGTTTAGGATATCTGTTGTCAGGAGTATAATCCACTAAAAACCTTTCTTGTTAAATATATATTGCATAAACATGCACACCCAGATCACCTGAGTGCAGATTCATGACTGTAAAGTGTGTGACAGGAGACTGTCCTGGGTGCAAACTGATGTAGCTCTCTCAGCAGTCAATGTTATCCTTCATTCTATTGGAATTACTAAACGAAGGACATAGATTATTTGTCTGCTCAGCTGGTTGAGAGGTAGTTTTGTACTTCAACAGTTTACATTGTTCATGGTGACTTTAACTGCTGGATTGTTTGCTTTTCTTGTGATAGTTCAAACTATTTTCAAGCCATTGAAACATTATTTTTTTTTTCCTTTCACAGGGCGGATTTTCTGCATTAAACTATCCAGCGGGGCTAGGAAAGGCGCTCTATAGAGAACAGTTCGACTTCAACGCAGAGCCGCCTTGGCATCCTAGCTGATGATAGGAGGTTCCATCTCCTAACTTGTCCATGTAAGTGTCCATGTTGCTTTTTCTTTGTAGCTGTAATCCTGCAACCTGAAAGTGAAACATCTTCATACATCCTAAAAATGTTTTCTAGAGAAAAACCACTTTCATTTAGAGAACAGCTTAAAATACGTTGGGTACATGATTTACATTGGGTACATGATTTACATTGGGTACATGATTGACGTGATGAAGAGCTTATTCCTTTAACCACTTGCCATCCGCCCGTTGTAAAAAAAACGGACGGACGGCACTGCAGCATTGGCGGGTTGCCGTCTCCAGACGACATTTTTTTTCTGCTCGCGCGTGCCCCCGCACGGGCAGAAAAGACCCGACCAATGCAAACACCCGTTACCGGGTGTTTCACATATAGACGATCAGATCTCTGCTTCATCAGCTTCTTTTGGGGTCCACAGGTGACATTAGGGGTCCTAGAGACCCCTAATGTCTCCATAAAGAGGACCTATATGTAACATAAAAAAGTAAAATAAAATAAAAGTCGCATATAAAAAAAGTGAAAATTTTTAACTCCCCCACGTTTACGCACCTATAAACGTAAATACGCGCCCGGTGCCACAGCGAGCAAAAACGACAATTGCGCTACACATGTTGCATATCGCAGCGAACGTCGCAGTGAGAGCAATCATTTTAGGGCCATCAATCACTGATAACATTAAACTGATGAGCGGTAACAGCTTTTAAAGCGTCGCCTATGGCCAATTTTGGGTATTATCGTTTTTTGAGGTTTCGCGCGCGCATGCAATTTTAAGGCTTAACATGTTTGGTGTCTTTTTACCCGCCTCCAGTGGTGAATAAATACCACCAAAAGAAAGCTCTATCTGTCCCCAAAAAATGGTATCAAATTCATTTCAGTACAGCGTTGCATGGCGGAATAAATGTCAGTCAAAGTACCGCAGCGCTGAATACTGAAAAATGGCCTGGATGGGAAGGGGGTTTAACACCGCGGATGTCAACTGGTTAAACTTTTCATGCTTCCTCTTAACAAGTACAGACGAAAAGTTCCTCTAACATATTGAGATTGGAATTGGATTAGTGGCACTAAACTCAGGAGTCAAATCTTAAAAATGCATTCAAGTACCTTAACAGAAATGTATCTTTGTGTATCACTCGGCTGTAGATCCTCAAATCATCTCTGAATTGGTGCTGATACTGTCCTTCCTTCTGGAGGGTGACTACTATTCTCCATGGTCCCTGTGTGTGTTGTAAAGTAGTCACCGCTCGAAGCTCTCTCTCATGATGGACTACAATCTCACTTTTACTAACTAATTTAATACAAATTAGTGAACTAAACATGAGATTGTAGTCCATCACAGGAGTGAGCTTGGAGCGGTGACTACTTTACAACACACACAGGGACCATGGGGAACAAAAGTAGCCCCCCTCCAGAAGGAAGGACAGTGTCAGCTCCAATTCAGAGATGATAGGAGGATCTACAGCCGAGTGATACACAAATAAGATACATTTTTGTTCATAGTTGAGATACTTGAATGCATTTTTAAGATTTAACTCCTGAGTTTAGTGTCACTTTAAGGAATTTGTGTAAAATGTGGACAACCTCTTAAAAAAATGTTAATGAGAAGTAACCTGGTGTAACACATTACTTCTGGAATTACCAATGTATGAAACTTCTAAACCTGAATGAGGTACTTGGCTGTATAAATGAGAAGCCATCCTGTGTCCTGTCTAAGAGCTCCAATATTGGTCATTGATGTCTGTTGTCTTTTGTGGTAGCACATTCTATTCCCTGTTCTAAAAATTACCCAAGGCTATTTGTCGCATTTGTTTGCTAACAGATGTAACAAATTGTTCCCTATGGCGAAAGTTACACAGTCAGGGTCAGGTCTGTGGAAAAGGCTACATGGGCAGTGGCCTAGGAAAGCAGAGTACTCAAGGTTCTTGTCTGACAGCCAGCTACTCGTCCCTACTTATCTTTTAAAACACAAACCTGTCAGGTGCAGATGGAGAACGCATTTGGCGGCACATGCATTACAGCAGCACATGGTATTTGATCGGGCCCTTTGTGATTGGTGCCACTATTGTAGGATATTTTAGTAGTCCATTGTGGCTTTGAGTAATCTCCCATGTTGCTTGTCATGTCACCTGTCATCATATAAAATGAACTGACGGATGACCACTGTCTGAAAATGCTATTGTCTGGTATTGTTAGTCCTGATGCAATCTGAGTGACAATCAAATACTTTCCTGCAGGCTTGTTCTGAGTCATTTAGGTTGTGGAAACGAGGATTGATTCAGGGCCGGATTTACTCTCCTACTCCAGTGCCAGGTTCCTCAATGCACACACACACACACACACACACACACACACCCCCCATAGAGAATTGCAGGCGCAATACAAAACGGGCGTCAGCTTCCCCGCTGTACATTTAGCTATGCTTGCCCAAAGCAGGGCTAAATGTAAAAAAAACTACCCGCCCCACGCCCAGAACTGCATGTCCCGGGCATCAGGAGATAGGAATTCCACACCGCTGCTGCCCCGAGGCCTGGCCTTGGTTGGCCTTGTGGGAAATCTGACCCTGGATAGACTTGACAGCCAGGGAGCTTGCACCTGAAGAACAAAACAATGACAGCTTCCCGGTTTTCCTTTAATGTTCCTATAGAGCTTGTATCTACTTCTATCTGCAGAATCCAGTTAGAATCCTTCACCGGTTTAGCTTATGATTTGATATACATGTTGGCCCCATCACTGACCAGAGGAGCTTGCAGCTTCATTCCGTAGCTTCCCATTTTTCACTATTGCTGAATATCGCAGCAACTTTTTCCAATTGTGTTCTGACAGTCTGTTTAATGTGTGCTGACAGATTAGAATGTTACAAATGTAAAAAGGTTTTTTTTAAATAGCGTAATATCAATTGTTACCACAAGCAAAGCTCCTGACTTCATCCACTGAGCCAGAGCTCGGAAAAGCTTGTAAATCTAAACAGTTTATACACTTCTCCAATCTGATGTTTATAGATCTGTCTTCAGTGAGCTCCAGATATACATCCATTATTCTGAGATTTTGGATGAAGCCAGTTATTTATAGTAGTAATGTAAACAGGCTATTTTGGTTCACTGGGTCATTTTCCAGTTTGAGCACGTATGGGGCTTTCTTTAGACATGAATTGTTTGAGTTCTTAAACCGCCTAGACACAATATAGTCTGATTGTTAGTCATGTGCCTGTCCTAATTGCTGATGTGTCCTGCATGCTTTTCCATGGCCACTGGGAATAATGAAAGCTGTGACATGTTTAAAATAGAACACCCTGGGTGTGCCTATCACCCATTGTGTTGGGGGGAGACGTGCAGACATTTTGGACTTGATAGCATCAGGCAACTGAAACTTTCTTTGTGTCGATGTCCCGAAAGCTAGCAATTAAGGGATATGCAAGAAATAGCTTATTGTGTCCAAGGCGGCACTGGTGGACTGGCTGCCAATTTCATGGGGCACCATTAGAAAGCTGGGGCGATATTGTCTCCTGAATGCTAATGGAAAACTGTACAGATGAATTTGGGCAGTGCCTGGCCGTCATGTACAGCAACTTTATTGTGCAGTGACTTCATTGCTTTAGAAAGATGACTCCTGTTCAGTGAAAGGAAACCTATACTAAGAATATTGACGCTTTTAGTCATACAAACCCCAACAACCAACAAAGTTTTCTAGCAGGCTGGAAAGACGGATGTCGTACCATTGTACAGTATTTGCGGTTGGAGACTCCCCATCAAACTTATGAATATAGGCCGAAAACGCAATCGAACACGAAAATCGGCCGATATTTGTTAAGTGTGTATGTGCACCTTTAGGGGTCAACACACCTGTTACAATCTGGCTTTTCAATCAACTTTAGATTTACCAAATCTATGTAATATGCGGACCTACTCAATCTATCCAATCGATCTGTCTACAATCAGGTAGGCCCTTGTACTACACACTTGTTGGTAGGTCTAAAGGAGATTGTACAATCAGATTGTAACGTGTGTGGTGAAATTTAGAGGCAGTTACACAAGTCAGGATCAACACATCAGACTGTTCCATGCTTGCTAGATTGTCACATTTTATTGTGACCCTCAATAGGTAAAACAATTCTATATTTGACCAAACCAAGTCTCCATCATAGCCATGGATTTCAACGATAGAAAAAGAATACATGTACACAAGTCATATGGTGTCAAATAATGACTTATTGCAGTATTCGCCTCAAAGTAAATGTTTTTTTTTTTTGCGACTTTAATCACCTGCTGTCCAGGCGTTGTAATTAAACGGCCGGACAGCGGCTTCTTGAATGTGGGTGGGCATTTTTAACGTCCCGTCCCGCTAGCGGCGGGCACCAGTGGGAAATCGGCTTTGAAGGTAAACAGCCAGCGATGTAGAGACGCCCGATCGCTTGTAATGTGCGGTTGTGCGCCCCCTCCGCCACTGCTGCCGATCCCGAGCTCCGATGTGCCTGGTGTGAGCCCAGGACCAGTACAGCAGCTCTGCGGCCGGAGATCAAACTGAGCTCAGTACTCGGAGCTCCGTTTGATCTCCTCCTCCTCTTCGGAATGCGATGTAGATTACATCACTGCCTGCATTCCTCTGTCACTCTCCGGTACAAAAACCATAGAGAAGCTGGTGAAGCAGGTCTCTGCTTCATCAGCTTCTCTGGGGGTCCCAAGGTGACATTAGGGGTCTTTAAGACCCCTGATGTCTCCATAAAGAGGACCTGTCACTGCAAATTGCCTATCACATAGGGAGCTTGTTTGCTCCCTATGTGATAGCAATAAAGTACAGTGGAAAAAAAAGTTTAAAAAAATTAGTTACAAAAAAATTAAGTCACATCAAAGCAATAAAAATTAAAGTCCCCCGCCCCCACAGTCAAAGTAAAGTAAAAAAAACAGTTTTTAAAATGAAATAAAATAAATCTAATAATAAAAAAAAAAAATGTAAAGTACCCCGCCCCCGCGAGCATGCGCGTCGCCACGTAAACACGCGTCGGGTGCGCCTACGCATGAAAACGACGAACGCGCTACACATGTTGGGTATCGCCGCGCACGCCGGAGTGAGAGCAATAATTCTAGGGCCAGTATTTTGGGGTATCTCTAAATTGATGACCTGTGGGGGCTTTTAAAGTGTCTTTTATTGACTTTTTGGGGTACTGCAGTTTTTCGCCGTTTCACGGTCGCACGCAATCTGTAAACTGGGCATGTTGGGTATCGTTTTACTTGTTGTAACCTCATCTTTTATATTTCATTAAAAAAATGGGTAATTTGTTGTGTTTTGGGGCATTTAATTAAATTTGTCACTAAATTTTGGGGTTTAATAAGGAGTTGCGCTAATATTGCGCAACATAAAAATTTTCAACTACCACCATTTTATTCTATAGGGTCTTGGCATTCAGAAAATATATAATGTTGGGGGGTTTTACGTCATTTTCAGGCCTAAAATGTGGAATATAACATGGGTGCAAAAATTGAAAAAAGGGCCTCAGTCATGAAGGGGTTAAAGGCTATGTGTACACCTGACCATCATCCCAGGCCTCTTGACCTAAGTAGCTGACTAGGACTGCAGCAGCTTCCTCCAATTTTTACATCCTTCAGTGAAATCTCACTGCTGGCTGCGACTGTGCAGTGGACTTGTGTAGGGCCAGTCTTCCAAATGCTGGAAGTGCTCAGGAGACAGCCCAATACAAATCCTGGGCTCATTGTGCAGGTGTGAGCAGTGCTGAGAATATTTGGCTGTAGGATGGCATCACTGGACCCGATCGTCCAACTAAAAACAAAACATTCATAAGATTTATTTCGAGTGCTTTGGAGTTGATGGGCTGACCTGCAGAGGTTTTCCCCAGTCATCTTCCAGGACAGCCCATGAGAGACAGAGGCTCCTTCTCTCAGACCGGAAACCTGTCACCATACAGAAATAAAATTGCCTTCCAGAATCCCCCTCACTTGTTTCCTCTGTCTGGGCTCTCTCTGGTATTGTGAGTGTTCTTGGTCCCCGGAGCCCCTCATTCCCAGTACGGAATGGAGGAGGCCTGGTTCCCTGTCCTCTTTGGTGCCTGGTGAGGGCCAGCGCCGGGAATCGCATATCCCCCCTGGTGGGCTAGTAGTTCTGCTGTTGGATGCCTCGCATGTTTCTTTGAGCTATGGTGGACCAGTTTTTTTTTTTCCCGAAGTATGGGATTCATACTTTAAAGTGAATCTCCACGTAACACATTTGCTCTAAATGTTGGACGGCATATTGAATTACATGCTGGATTAAGGTATGTTAACCATAGTTAGGGAATGGTTATAACTGATTTCCCTTCACTTCCTGTCCTGTAAATTCAGCAGGAAGGTGAAAAATATCTTTCCAATCTGAGGAATATCTTGTCTTAGACTAGTGTCCCCACTGGAAGATCTCCCACTCTGTTCCTGTTCTGGTGGCAATTGAACATTTTAGATTTAACCCTCACTTTTGTGACACTGGTGATGAACTAGGACACAGGCAGTAACAATCCCTCACCACTTTATCCAAATCTAAGAAAGTATTGAGTTTAGTTTTACTTTGTCCCTTGAAGACTCCAGTTGGGATTCTCCAGATTACCAGATTCCTCAATTCTGCAGCCACGGCAAAGCCAAATCATTCATGCTGCTTCAATGTGTCCTCAATGGTGTAAGCAAATTGCTGGAAGAGTTTTGGTGGGAGGGGGACAGACGTGAAGAATGCATGAAAATTTGCCCCAGTTTTTATACATTTCCCTCAATAAGTAAAATATCCCCATGCCGAATGCAAACTCTGCAAGAGGTTTCTGCCTACACAATCCCCTTGTCCCACTCCAGTCTATTGTGTGTACAGATTATTTTCTAATGCCGGTAATGGATTTTCATAATGTCACTAGTGAGAAGAGTACCACTCGAGACTGCGAATGTGGCCCTTGAGTATACGTACCATAGGACTCTAAGGCAGAGACGTTGGATTAATCGGCACTGAAAATGGCATTTACCGGTCTTTCCAGTATGGCTTTACAGGATCGTCGGACTGAACTTCAGGCAGACATAAAAGACACATAAATGTAGCTCTGTATTTGAAATCATTTAATTGATTTGTTAAATATGTTGTGTGCGTTTTACTTTACCGGGCCCGGAGAAGGGATCTGGCGACGGCTTTACAATAGAAGCGATTCTTGCGACTCAGCTGACGGCTTTACAAATGTAGACAGAGTCCTGGCGTCTTTAGCCGCCGGTAGTCTGTTTAAACGGGCCTGCTGCCAGTGATGTACTATGGACGTTAATGCATACAGGACTCAATGGGCAGTGGTCTGTAGGGTGCCTGGTCTTTAGGTTTACAAATACAGCTTTCTTAAAACCCATCCTATGGAACTCTACCCCAACCTGTCCGACTATCTACAAATCTGACTGCCTTTAGGTGATCCCTTAAGACTCATCTCTTCAGGGAAGTCTATCCCACCTCAACCTAACCCCTCATCCATCACATTCTCAAACAATTCATCCCCACACAGCTACCTCCTCATATATCACTTGCCCCTCCCTTTTAGATTGCAAGCCCTCAGGGGCAGGGCCCTCCATACCATCTTGTCTTAAATTGTATTGTGATTGTAATGTCTTCCTTATATTGTAAAGTATTGCACAAACTGTTGGCTCTATAAAAATCCTGTATAATAATAATAATACATTTGATTACAGAATTGGATTTTCAGCCACGTGACTAGAATTTTCAAATCCCATTGGACTCAATTGAAAATAACCAATTTTCTTCGAAAAAAAAGTATCCATAACTGGTGTTTTTGTGAATTGAGCTGATTTTAGCATGTGCAAAGCATCTAGATATCTGTTTATACTGTTTTACGTATTAAAGTACTTGCTATATAGTAATTTTTTATTTTTTTTATTTTAGTTTGTTGCATATTAGGACTTGAAAAGACTTGTAGACCCTTTTATTTGACGTTTCCTGGTTTATGATTGTCGGCTTTGCGGTATACGGCTGAGATGAAAGGTTTTAACGAAGATGCAAATTACTCCATTGGCCTACTGGATGATTCTGCAACCCCAAAAGATGTCATTAATAATTACATATATGAGCATACCCTGGTGAGTCCTTCCTCTGCAGGTCTTGGTATGTTGGGGTACACTAAAGTTACAGTCCATGTACCCATTGCACTCCTGACCACTCATCCATTGAGATAAGATGGTGGTCGACGGATGGCCACTGTCTCATTGATGCAGATAAATATGGGCACTGGCACTCCAATGCTAGAATACGTCTATTTAATGACATACGTGCAAAACATACTTATTGCGTCGTTTCGGGGGTCATGTAGGATCCCCTTCATCAGGCAGAACAAGGGGTACACTAAAGATCCCTGCATGAGAAATGTAATCTTTAACTTTTTAGTCAAATTGAAAACTTAGGGATTTGTCACATTTCTAAAGAGCAGCAAGGATATGTAACTCCTAATAACCTGTAGGAACTGAGCAGATTGTCTGGTCTGACATGGTAAACTCACATTTTGCTATGCTTTAGTTTAGGTGGCTTTGCACTGTTGCTGCTTCAATTGACGCCAGCAGTATGATCAAGTCAATAATGTATTTCAGAGGTGGACAAAATAATATGGGGTTTAGGAGCCGGACTGTCCAATCCAGGAGCCAGTAGGCTTTTATTTCAGAAACCGTTCCATTGACAGCCAAAGAAAACCTTAAAAGTTAGAGATGCCAGATGTAATTTTTATGAAGCATTGGCTACATGGCTCCTGACATTTGCCTGGCCCAAGTGTAGTAAGAATATTAATGTGAGCAAAATATTGGTGAATCTCTACTGCTAAAGCTTTGCCAAAAATAAGTCAAGCAGAGGGGTCAATGTCTAGTCACCTGTATTCCCGGCAGGCATTTTCCCCAGATCTGGCTTACCATGGCTGGTTCTCCACCATCACCTTCATGTCAAAATCACCCTTTAATAGGAAAATGGATCAGTAGGCAGGAAATTAGGAAGAACAGATCCACAGAACAAAGTATGAGCAATTAGATCCGTGTGCTATATAGGTAGAGCTTTAGTAGTGACATCCCCAACCACTCAAGAAGGTCATCCAAATCTTGTGTGAATAGCAATACTAGGCATTTGTGATCAGGATATGCAGACACGAGTGCTGGGCGCTGCTACATGCCAGGACATTCTCTGTATTCTCATTAGAAATTCAGTCAAAAGGTAGATTTTAAGATGGCCACAATCAATCTTAGAGATTCCCTACACTACAGCAAGTAGTTACTTTGGGTATAAATGCTCCTTACATTCTTCTCCCTAGCTCCATTTCATTGGTGTGCAAGGCTTGGACTGCTTTACTGGTCCGTCTCGTGATAACGTTTTCAGTAATGGAGGTTACAAAGGGGGGGGGTGCTGCCTTGGTAAATGAGTTAGTCTGGCCTCATATCACAGGAGGCTTGACATTTAGGGATGCAGTAGAAATGGAGCACTTTTCTTAGCTGTCCTAATTCCTCCCATACCAAGGACCGTCGCCCATTTTCTAATGAAACTTTTTTTTTTCTCCCCAACAGACTGGCAAGAATGCGTTTTTTGTTGCGGACCTTGGGAAAATTGTCAAAAAGCACATTGCATGGCAAAATACCATGGGACACATCAAACCATTTTACACAGTGAAGTGCAACTCCTCTCCAGCTGTGCTAGAGATACTCTCCGCTCTGGGCGTGGGATTTGTATGTGCCAACAAAGTAAGTACATTGTGACTTTGGCTAACTAAGAGGACTTGTTTTGTCTGTGTAGTAAGATGCTACAGCCCAGGGGAGAACCAGGATATTGGCTCACAATAAGAATCCAAGAAAAAAAAAGCAAATGCTTCAGTGTTTTTGCCTTATATCCTATATTAGTTGAAGTGACTGCTCAGTCCTGGAACGGACACCCTGAATTTTTATGTTTTTATGCTATAATTGTTGTATTTTATTTTATGTAACTTCATTTTGAAAGTTTTTTACTTTATTGATATGACAGGCGGCTAAAAATCCCCATATATGATGTCACACTAGTAGTGACGGGTTCTCCTTATGGGGTCATTAGGAGGTCTACCAGCTGCCTGAATCGCTTCCACCGTAAATCCGGCTGAAGAAATGTAAACACACTCCCGGCTGCTACAGTGTGTTTAGGGCTAGTTCACACCAGCCCCAGTGTGTTCTGGCACCATTTGGTGCTAGAACGCACTGGATCGCATCCCGGCCGGTTCACTGCTTTCTGGGGTGGGAGGGTCAATAGCTCCGCAGCCACACACCGCGGCCACAGTGGGATCGCCCGCACCGGAACGCGTGGCAAATCAATGCCTGTGTTCCGGTCCAGTGTGATCAGAAAAGAGTGCATGCAGCATTTTTTTCTGATCGCACTGGAACGCAGGCATTAAGGTGCCTCGCGTTCAGGTGCGGGTGATCGTGCCGTGGGCTTGCCTGTGGTTCCATTGACTTGGATGCACCGCCACACCCCCTGCCGCATCAGAACACGTGAGCCGGCTGGGATGTGCTAGAACACACTGGGGCTGGGTTGATCTTGCATAAATTTAAGTGATATGTTTAACAATAATGCTGAATTCATCTCCTTATATTGATGGATGTGTCTTATAAGTTTTAGGAATGTAAGGTTACAAATCCTGGCTTCCTTTGCAGAATGAAATGACAATGGTGTATGACTTGGGCATCTCTATGGAGAATGTAATATATACCAGTCCATGCAAGCAGGTTGCGCAGATCAAGCATGCAGCCAAACTGGGAGTAAACATTATGACTTGCGATAACGAATCGGAATTGAAGAAAATTGCACGGACTCATCCTAGTGCCAAGTAAGTGTACTGCTCATGAAATGTTTATCAATGTGATATTTTGTGGTGAAGTACATGGAATGTTGGACACAAGTAATGCAAGTGTAATTCAGTAGACGGCATGGCCTGATTCAGTAAGTTTGCGGTGTCACCCATTACACATCTGTTTCCTGTTCCTTTTTCTGACATTCCTGTTGTAGGGGTAGTGAAGTCGTCTGGCAATAAAACAATGAGTCATGTGCTAGAGGGTTTCTCTGCTTGCACCTGTTTCCTCTATTCATTCAGCAGAATGCCCGTGTGTAGTGTCACAAGAACGTCCTCAATACTCACTGGAGGAAAAACCCGCCAACAGCTATGATAAAATGTGTGCCACTGTTATTTATATACAGCTAAAGCCAACAGGGTGAAGGCTAGTGTATATGTTTATATTTAAGGATCATCTCCAGGAAAGCTTTTTATTAATCCTTGCAGTGGGGCTACCCCCCACTACAAGAGTTTAGTGCTCGTTTGTGTCTAGGGACAAAAATAACAATGATCTACTCACCTGAAGCTCCAAGCCGGCCAGCTGTCACAGCACTCCCTGCAACCTACCTCCTCCTCCGCAGCACATTGGAATCTTCCTCAGGGTCCTCACGCCTATACACTTTGTATAGACACAATGATTTACTGGGCCTTAGACTGCTGCAGAGGAGGGGGAGAGAAACGAGGACCAGTCTGAGGGTATCCCCACTGCAAGAGTTAATAAAAAGTTCATGGAGTTCTTTAATGCTGACTATTTGGCACAAAGGCAGACATAAATAGAAACCCAAGGTCCTCCAATCTTCCAGTGTTTTACAAGAGACCTCTGTGCAGTAATCTTTTCTTTTAAAAGGCCCTACAAGAGCCTAATTTTCCAGGTAATCTTCCTCTTCAATATAGACTCCCAGAGCAGTGGATTGCTAGCCACCTTGTAAACTTGGCAACTTGTCTCTTTTAAAGAAAACTATATGTAAGTTTTTACATGGTACTATACCAGAGCACTAGGGGTTAGTGGAGCTGCTTACTTTGAGGCACATGTTGCCTGACAAACTTTGACACAGTGGGATGATAGGAGACGAGTCAGAGTTTTTCATCAGCAAAGCAAACCTTCTTTAAAACATGAAATAGTCAATTTCTTCTGCTGGTACAGAGGGAGAAAGCATTGATACACCATTTCTTTTTTACCTGACCAAAAGAATCAAAGCCATTTAAGCCCTGACCAAGATGGTATACACACAGGACATGATATTGCATGCTTAGAGGCTGTTGGCACACAGGGATGACTGAATCGGCATGCTGCTTTCCCTTTATCCAGTCAGCAGGCTAGGGTGGGTCCCGGTAGAAGAGGTTTTAGACCTGGCTGTGCTGCCTGACAGTAGTAGTTCATCTTTGTATTTTGGCCTTTGCCTGGAGTTCAGCTTTAAACTATTAATATACAATGGAAAGCCTCACTTGCCCTTTTCTTCCTTCTGTAGCAGAATAATAGGCTGCAGACTTGCTCATAATTATTAGGTTGGTCGCGGGAATGGTCATTGTTGCAGTCTGTGCTTCATCAAACATTAAATTGTCCTTAAAAATTTTTTGGTTGGGAAGGTTTAGAGTCTTTAGTCTGTTTAATGTTATCACTCCTCCCCCCACGTTAGTTTTTTTGGCCTATTATCCAATAGCCCCAGCATACTGAAGTTTTATTTAATTCAGGACTTGTAGAAGAAAGTGGGACTAACTATTACTGACATTTTATTTACAGCAACCACCTGTGGTAAAATACTAGAACTAAATATGGCTCGCTGTAATTCCACTGTGTCCCACTCGCAGCTCCCAGTTTTGGGACCTAATTGCTAGTTTTCTTTCTATACAGGAATGTTTCTCACTAAGTTCTTGACTCTTCCAAGGATGGCGCTCAAGCTCTGGCAACATACTTCTACAAAACAACATGTGCTGATGTAAACCAACCTGTGCCCCAATCATCTTCCCCTTCTCTTAGGCTATTGCTACATATTGCAACAGAAGGCATCAGCGGTGATGGAGAAATGAACATGGTGTTTGGCAGCACACTGAAGAACTGCAGGCACCTCCTGGAATGTGCTAAGGAGTGCGGTGTGCAAGTCATTGGTGTGATGTAAGTTGTTAGCTACAGGCTGGAGAATCTCATGTTGTGAATATATTCTTCCTTTCCAAATCCACCAGCACCTCCGGTGTATTTCTTAGACACTAACCTCTGTCTCATGGCTGGTCTGTTTGTAGTTTAAATGAAATCTTCTGTTTTAGGTCATGTTTAGACTTGCCCGTGTCCACTGCTCAAAATGGGCTTTGCACTTAAGCAAGGTCTTCTTAATGCTTCTGGGTTCCTTAACTGATAAAAAAATTGCAGCATTTAAATAATAAAGAACTGTGGAGGGGATAAGTTAACAAATGTATTCGGCTTACTCCCCGGACTGCGAGGGTTGATGTCACATTTCTTCCATGGAGATCCTGGGCAATGCTGAGAAGACACCTCAGCACAGTGCAGGAAAGTCTTCTTGTGAAATTTGGAATCCTTGGCATTCCCTGGGATCTTGCCTGAAGGATGTCACCCTCACCTAGGCACTGCGAGGAGAAGCCCAAGAGAAAGGTAGAGATATATTTACTAACCCTTTATGCGGGAGAAGGCCATGATATGTTAAGCAGAACTTTTTTAGTGAAACAATCTTGTCAGCCATTTAGTGTGCGGACCTGTTTTTACTTTGTAGAAATGATTGGGCAGCTGTGTAGCCACCCTGATTACTTCTGATAGTCAGACGGCCCAGAGTAAAGTAATGGTGTGGGCTTGTTTTAACCTTGTGATTTGTCAGACATATAGCGTTTTGCTGGCAGTCCAAGGATGAAGATTTGCAGTATGCCTGTGTTGCAATCCTTTGTCAGTTCGGTCCTTCCATCACATCTTGATACAGCTTAGATACATTTAAATGGTTTGTGCGTTCCAAGGTTGATGGGCAAAGTAGAAGTAACGTTTTGTCCAGTTACTAGACTTGATTTTCTCAACTCATTGTGTAATAGTACTTTAGATGAGAGGAAATGCTCATCCAGGGTAAGAAAGTATAAAGATTTGGAGACTTGAATTTCAAAATTCAACAATGAAAGGGAATTTGTCTTGCATTTATTTGAGGTGCCCATGAAGCCCCATGTCCTATTCATTTTGGTTAATGTCATACTGATGGCTTGCTGCAATTATATTGCATAATTGAAGGTAATACTGTCTCTGAATAGTATTATTATCATCCACAGGTTCCATATTTCAAGCTCCACCAGAGACCCCCAAGCATACACTCATGCTTTATCTGATGCTCGTTGTGTCTTTGATATGGCAGTAAGTGATTTTCCCGGGGTTCCTTCCCAGTGCAGTGAAAGTTTGAGGGTGGAAGTCTGAATTTGTATGTCAAGTGCAAGATCTCTCCATGTCCGTTCTGGGGGCTGTACATTCAACACCAGCACATACTTTCCTGAGGGAACGGGGATCCCAGTAAAAAGAAAACCAATGTAAGCCTTGTGCTAATGTGGTTGGTGTTGGGCCTTGAACCATTTTGGGTTAAATGCATGCATCACCCTGAATTTATACAGGTAGCCTGGAATTCCTTTCTTACTCCTGGGAGTGGGGATCAGGAGATCCTGCTGTATCCAGGAGTTCTATATACTCAGTATATAGATTAATAGGAACTGATGGGTTCTTAACACCGACCATAACATCTGCAATTCATCACATTCTTTTGAATTATAAATGGCCAGGACTGTTGCTGATGTCCTGTTTCTACGCCATGTCTTAGGAGCCAGTCATGGTTGGGCTCATGTGAGGCATTTGATTGGGTTTTATTGAGGGATTCAATCTTCTTTTGGAAATGATGTAGGGCCCAGAAATTGACATTTTACAAATGGCAGGGGAAACAATGCCAAAACACATGTGTTGTATTCTAGGATGAATTTGGCTTTAAGATGAATTTACTGAACATTGGAGGATTTTCAGGGAACGAGTTACATTTGGAAGAGGTGAGTTGTATACGATATATGGAAGTGGAGCTTCAATATGGTTTCTGGGGAGGGTGTAAGTCTAGCATGAGCTAAATGTCTGGAAACGTCTTGTCTTGCAGCTTTATCATGCTGTCAGTCCTCTGCTGAGCGCATACTTTCCTGAGGGATCTGGGATCCGAGTTATTGCAGAGCCTGGAAGCTATTATGTGTCATCTGCATTTACTCTGGCTGTGAACATCATTGCTAAGAAAGTAGTGGAGCACGAGCAGCATCTTTCTGGAGGTAACCGATCTTGTGTTTCTGTAACCATCTGCTGTAATAACCAGACCCTGTCACTGCAAGAAACAGTGTTATGCAAATGTTAGCAAAGTATAGCACAATTTTATTCAGAATGCCAGTTTTTAACATGTTCTGGGCTTTCCCAGTAGTGTTCTATGTATCATCTCCACATTCCTTAGCTGTCTGCAGCATCTTCCTCCATCCAGCGTGGCTTGTCCTCTACAGATAGAATAACCACCAGCATCATTCTACTCATTTCCTGTGAGACCATCCTGTCATTGACACACACACCCCCTGGGAGTATGTCATCATGCAGCCTAGGCTAACTGGCACTCATACAATGTCATGTAGGCAACTCCTCAGTCCGGGAACACTGCTGCTGGGAAAGAGGAGGAAGTATCAGCGGTATCACTGGACCAGCTGGAAGACTGGAATGAAAAATGGGAATAGGGAGTCTGTTAAAGAAAAAAAAAAGATCCTTGAGGTAGTCCAAATCTGTAATTGTAAGGGAGCTCTGCTTTAATATGGGCTTGTCTAGTTTAATAAAGACTTTGTATATAATTTAAATACATGGCACTCCATGAGTCCATTGCGTTATTATTCTCACACCGCTACCATCTAGCTTCGCACTGGAAAATATTTGAGTAATGAATGATCTGAGGGCATAAAGTGTCCACTGCTAAAGTGCCAGCAGTGCCCAGATGTATCCCCTGCACTCACAGCGTTCAGGACCAATACAGTAAATGATGTTGCTCGCAGGTCACTTTCACTCTGATGAAGGGACCCTGCGTGGCCCTGAGACGTTGGTTTTTGCACATGACGCTCCTTTTGAAATATACAAGTATTCGAGTGCTGGTGATCTTCATTTGCATCAACGCTGCTAAAGTGCCAACACCTGGCAGTATTAGTGTTATCTTGAAATTAATGTGTAGTTATGCCTGTGAAACGGCCCCTTCATTTCTGCCCGAGTCTTGCCCTTTAATAACCTAGCGCAAAACAGTTGCCAGTGGAGACTCAACCATTGAAAGTTCAATTGGAGTGATCGGGACGTAGCGTCGGCTTGGCCAGACGTGAAGGCTCTGTGCATATCCCTCGTCTAGGATCCCAGGGGCTCCAAAAAGATAAATCGATTTAAGGATTAGCTGTGACCTTTGGCCCTGACGGGTTCCATTTAAAATGTGTTGGTAGCCAAAGTAACTGCTTAGCTTCTACCTTCACTTAAGCCTCCCGTTTTCCTTAAGAATATTCTATTTCTATCGGATTCTCTAGATCCATCACATGGGCATCAGATGAAGATTTTTTGATAACGTCCCGTGAGACTATCATTTTAATACAAATTTGTATTGAGATTGTAGTCCATCACAGGAGTGAGCTTGGAGCGGTGACCACTTTACACACACAGGGACCATGGGGAACAAAAGTAGCCACCCTCCAGAAGGAAGGGCAGTGTCAGCACCAATTCAGAGATGATTTGAGGATCTACAGCCCAGTGATACACAAATAAGATACATTGTTGTTAATAGAGTACTTGAGAACATTTTAAGAATTATCTCGAGTTTTATTGACCTTTTATGGATAACTCCAAGATTCCACCTTCCCCTCAAAATAGATTTGACCATCAGTGTGCTTGACACTTTTTACTAGAAAACCTTTTCCTCTGCAGAATAAGTAAGCTTACCACCTGCTCTTTTTTTCCTATAGGTCTATGGGTGAGTGGGGTTTAGGAGGGGTCTTAAGTGATGGGGATGTAAGTCATTGAACAGCCTGCTTCTATAAATTTCAAATGCCTAATGTTCTACTGAAGACCTGTTTAAGTTCAAGAACATGATATTTGTATACGGCTTTCTTTTTTTCAGGAAAGCAGACCAGGCCAGCTTTTATTTATTGCTTGAATGATGGCGTTTATGGTTCTTTTTCAAGTAAATTATCGGAGAGCTTAAATACTGCCCCAGTGGTGCACAAGGTAAGCAGTTGTGTCTGGCCAAGAGATAGATTCCAGCAAGAATTTACAAAGGCATCGTGCTCTAAAACCACATTGTAGCTCCAGGATTATTCTAAAGCCAAATACCTGGCACAAATACAGATACAATGCCATTTATATGACCTGTTCATGGACATTGATTGTCGGACTGGCAAGCTTTTGTTTACTGCTGTTAAAAGTACACCTGCTAGAAATATGGGCAACTACCATGCTTGCCTTCCGAAATGAAAGATCAAGTGATTCAGAAAGCTTTGAATCAATTAGCATGTTAGGTAAACAAGCACTTTCAGGAGGATTGATCAAAAATGGCATCCTACATATTTCTGTCATGACATTTGTACTGTAAACAATACAGCTAGGAAATCTCTTTGCGCCCCTGTCATTGATTGGCTAGTTAGGAAGCTTTGTCTGTTCACCTACAAGCGTTCTCCTACTATTAGCATATTCCTTGTCAGCACATGGACATACAGAATACCTGGTTTGCTCCTAGGCGCGTGATGGAAAGTAAAACTGAATCTAAAAAACTTAGTGATATTAAAGTTAAAAAAAAAAACATAAAAAAATCCCTCCCCCAATGTTAATGTCAGCACTTACCTTAACCACCTCAGGGCCGGCCGTTGTAAAAAAAACGGCCGGCCGAGAGGTCTCTAAATCTGAGTGGGCATCTTTAGACGTCTGCTCAGGCACGCCCCCTCGCGCTCAGCGCGCGCGGGAAATGGCCGGTATTTAAAAACAGGATGCCTGTTACCATACAAGCGATCCGCCGGCTGTAGAGCCGGCGGATCGCTTGTATGGTGTGCAGATCGGAAACCCCCTCCCCGGAGTTGTCCCGCTGATCCCGGTGTCAGCATGTTTGTCACAGGGGGTCAGAGAGCTCGGTACACGAGCTCCCTCCGGTCCCCTCTCCTCTGCAAGAATGCGGAAGTGTTTTATAATACATCACTTCTGCATTCTTGTGTCACTCTCCAGCTGATGGAGCAGATCTGTGCTTCATCAGCTTCTTTTGGGGGGTCCTAGGTGACAGGGGTCTTGGAGACCCCTGATGTCTCCATAAAGAGGACCTGTCGCATATTTTGCTATCACATAGGGGAGTTTAATAGCCCCCGTATGTGATAGCAATAAAGCTTAGTGAAAAAAAACCCCACATAAAAAAGAATAAAAAAACAAAAAAAATGTTTACAGTCCCCACCCATACACGCATGCAAATATGTGTCAGGGCGCATACGTGCAAAAAAGACGATTGCGCCCATTACGCCGCACATGTTACATATCGCCGCGAACGTCGCAGTGAGAGCAATAAGTCTAGGGCCATCAATCACTGATAACACTAAACTGATGAGCGGTAAAAGCTTTTAAAGCGTCGCCTATGGCCAATTTTGGGTATGGTAGTTTTCTGCGATTTCGCGGGTGCGCGCAATTTTAAAGCTTGACATGTTTGGTGTCTATTTACCCGACGTGACCCGATCTTTTATATTTTACCAAGAAACTGGGTAATAATAATTGTTTCCTAACATAATGTAAAAAAAAATACTTTTGTTTTTTTCAAAATTTTCTGTAATTTTTCCTTATTATAGTAAAAAATAAAAAACCCAGTGATGTTTAAATACCACCAAAAGAAAGCTCTATCTGTCCCCAAAAAATGGTATAACATTTATTTCAGTACAGCGTTGCTTGACAGAATAAATGTCAAAGTACCGCAGTGCTGAATACTAAAAAATTGCCTGGCCAGGAAGGGGGTCTAAACACCTGGTATTGAAGTGGTTAAATGATGTCTCTTAATCCGATCTTCCTCTTCTTTCCTGATGTTTTCATGTGTCCCTCCAGCGGTGCGGCGGCTCTCCGATCCAGTGCTGACTCCTCTGTCCTTGCTGACACTTCCAAACCCAAGGTGTCTGCATGCGGGTGCACGCGTCCATAGACTTACCTTGCGTCTCTGCTCGTCTCCCGGCCGAAAATCCAAACTGCACATGCGCACGCCCCAAGATGCTTTGCGGCCGCCCAAGCAGTTTCGGATTCTCGTGCGGGAGCGCGCGGCAAAAACGGGGTAAGTTGAAACCGCTGTTAAAGCGGGGTTTGTTTTGTTTTTTTTAACTTTTTGCATATATTGACTGCTAGCAGTAGATATAGGCAAAAAAAACAGGGTTTAGAAACCCTTTAAGAAACATAATTTTATCGCTTTGTTGGTTTGTCACATAAAAGTAATCGGGTGGCACTACAGCTGTCCAGATCATTTTTGAACTAAAAAGAGAACTATGAGGTAAGTTTTTTTTCTCCATAGTTCTCCTAAGGGTCACGGGAGGACATAAACAAACGTCCTCCCGTGACCCAAAGCTCAGTAAATAGAGAGCTACAGCTCGCGGTATACTGAGACCGCCGCAGCCGGGACGGATCCCGACATTACTGTCGATCCAGCTGGGTGAGTGACAGCTGGCTCTGCCTATCTAGAGGCAGAGCCAGCTGTACCCGCCCCGTCCGTTCTGCCAGTCAGCGCTGGAGGATTGGAGTGGGGAATCCCTGCATGGAGCCGTGAGTGACAGTTACGGCTCTCTGCAGGGACATCATTGAGAAGTGAGCGAGCGACAGTATGTGTTCACTCACTTCCCCATCTATTGAGCTGATGTGTGACAGTTTCATTGTCACACGTCGGCTAGAACTATGAGGTTGAATGAAAATCACTCGCCTCATAATCCTCCTTTAAAGCCCTGAGCATGCTGCACAAAATAGACACGCTCCTGTCTGCATTAGCAGGCTTGTTTTAACCCCTTGAAGCCTGGACATACCAAATATATCCAAAGAGTTTAAGGGGTGAAAATATGAGCCCAAAGCGCCCTGAAATGGGAGCTGAATATTTACCTGTCTAGCAAGCAGTGTGAAATCTTTGTACGGTCCAGATCTATGAGCGCTGAGGCTATCCGATGGTTGCACCACCAGCTGCTACATCCGTGTGTCCTGTAGTGACATAACTGCCAGCATGAACCGGGTGGGGGGGCATGCTATCCAACATACCTGGATGTGATCACTTCAGAGCTACAGCTAGCACTCAGGAATTCTTTAAAATCGAACTTGAAGGATACTTAAAACCATTGACCCTTGTGCAAATACCTGCCTTGGTAATGAATGTGAGGCAATCCTCATGGTCTGTCTTGTCTCAGTGACTTTTGATAGCATCATCCTGCTATATAAAAGTGACACTAATAAGACAAATGTTTGTTTTTAGAAATACAACGAAGATGAGCCCCTTTTTGCTAGCACCCTTCTGGGTCCGTCTTATGATGAGCTGGATACAATTGTGGACCACTGTCTTCTGCCAGAACTGAATGTTGGAGACTGGCTTGTGTTTGAGAACATGGGCTGCGGTACAGTGATCGAACAGTCTGCCTTTGCAGATTTTGAACGGCCGTCCCTGTATAACTTCATGTCATTCAGCGACTGGTGAGTTTGTTGCTGGGACTCTTCTAGCACCGAGTACAGATCAATATAAAATATCGACATCTGTTATAAACTATTCAGTTATTAGCAACTTAATGTATGTATATTGAAGGGGGTCCTCACACCTTAAGGAAACATGGCGGCGATGTAGTTCCTTCAATAGAAAATGGCAAGCAGCTCGAACAGATGTGTGCAGAGGGGGCAGCTCCATAGCAGGGGCAACATTCTGAGCGCTAGTTACCCAGCAAAGGGTACATGGGCAAATCTGCCTCACACCTTGCTATCACATGTTAGAGAATACATGCAGCTGGGCCCTTTGTACAGTCAGTTTATTTACCCATTTTCAAATGCCAGGACACATTGGTGGGGAGTCGCGCACTATGCACTTTATATCAAAGTTTCAAGCCAGACGCTCGACCTGCATGATTCTTAAAGCCTTTATCAGCTTTGTGCTAGCTCTAGTTTTTATCCATTTTTCTACTTTAGTGTATATGCTTTATACATGCGTTCTCTATATGCTTTGGTAACATAGATTTCTTAAAAAATAAATTGCACTGAAGACTTCATAAACCACAGGAAAACATGGTGGCGGTCACATGGCTGTTTTATAGTACACTGCTCATATAATGAGGCCTTAAATCTGTGGTGGTTCCAGAATTGTGTATATTGCAGACCTAGGCCCACCACATATACCGTAGGACTGAATTATTTTTAAAATGGGTTCCTCTACACCCAGGGATACACAACCTCGGCACTCCTGCTGTAGAACTACAAGTCTCACGAGGCATGATTCCGAGGTATTTAGATGGGAAAGTCCTGTGATACACCTTGTGCTGAGGACTATCATGGAACCTGTGAGAATGAGGTCGCCATTTCTATCCAAACCTTTGCCGTGGGTACAAAGGGCACTGTGTGAAAATGAATGAAGGAAAAGCAGTTCATTCTCCCATACTCACCGGGGAACATGAACTGTTGCTGCGTTTTTGGGCTTGTCGATAACATTAGTTGAGATCATTCAGAGTTTGACAGGTGCAGTTGGCTGCCTTCTAACCAACATTTGTCTTCAAGTGAGATTTGGATTCCTATAGACTTGTATAGGAAAGCAAACCCTGCTAGAAACAAAAGCCAAAAATACCAACACTAAGGCTGATTCTGTATTTGACACTTGACTGGACTATCCTGGTCTGATGTCAGCTGTACAGAATGAAGTAAATCATCATTGGTCACTATTTTGTAATACTATCTATATATGTAAAGTCTTTTTCCTCTTATCTGTCTGTTGTAGGTATGAGATTCAAGATGCTGGGCTTACATCGGACACCTTGATGAGAAGCCTCTGTGTGCCTTGTTTTTAGTTTGGCAATGACAGTTTCTCCACAGCAGCTTAGTCATAAGACTTCACTCAAATGAAATCTCTACAGGTACAAGTCTTCAGCTTGCCTGGTCAACATTCCAGACTGGAAGAACCGGAGTTCACCTCATTTCAAAACTTGAAGTTCAGTGTGTAGAAATAAAATGGGACCAGGCAAAAGCAGCTAGAAGTAACCCACTGGGGTGAGAATTTAGATAGGTCTGCATTTTCTGTGTGCCAGCTTTCTCCATCCCCTGCACAGTTTCAAGTCCAATATGCAACAAAATGGATGACTTAGTTGAGATGGAAACCATGACCTTGGGTTCCTTGTAAGAGTTTACATAAGTACACAGTTTTTATACTAAGGATTCCTGTTAGTCTTGTAAATTTATTGTCTCCCGTATATAACACGTCTTTGAAAGACCAGTGTGTAACTTAGATTTGTCTAGTGTGTGTAGATTGTGTAAATTTTGTGCTTCGACCAGTAGTTTAATAAATGTAAATTGCATCATATTTTTTATTTTTTTCCTTATTTTGTCCCCAGACTGATCGTAACATGATTGCAATAAACTTTTGTGTAGAACCTACGGCTTTATTTCTACATAGTTTGGAAAGGGGCTGCTGATTATGCTGGGTGGAATGTGTGCTTTTTAATGGAGGTGCCTGTTAAACAAATTACTTGCAGGGTAATAACACTCCGAAGTGTCAGACTGTGAACTAGGCAGTGTCTGGATTTATCTCTGAAGATGAGACAAACTCCCTATGGGTGAGAAATAAGTTTCCTTATACACCAGGGATTCAGGCGCTGCTAATGGATCCGTCTAATCTTCCTCCATCCATGCGTGGGGGTGCACAACTGAAAGTGATGTGCAAAGAAATGTATTGTGTACTTTCTGGGCAGGTAATTCATCTTTCACTAGAAAGGCATCAATACACCTCCAGAGGAGTCACCTGACCCTTTCCGCTTTCAAAGGATTGCATGACAAGCTGCACCCCGGACACTGAAGATTGCGGTTTCATTGTGTAGCTGCTGTTCCAGACACAACCCTACTTACTAGTAATGTCTATTAAAGTGTGCGGTGGGACTCTTTATTTGAAAACACTGATAGGGGTGCTTTAATTCATCTATGTAAAACCTTTTACTCAAAAGGGAAGCCAGTCCAGTTTTCTGTCTAGTGTCCAGGAGTAAGGCCCCAAACTCCGTGCTGGGTATATTACTCCACTTTCCTTTTGCTGGAAGTTCTTTTACTTTTTCTTAAAGACCTTCAACAGGTGAGCTGAGTGACCAGCTGAATAATTTAGGTCCTTGTAGTCCCACCAGCCCAGCCTTAAGGTGGCCATACAGCTTACAACCATCACACGACTTTCGTGATTAAGGTGATTAAAAGTTCGTACGACCTGCCCATCTTGGACAGGCAGATCGTACTTGCGATCACGCTGCCCATACACCTTGCGATTATCGTACGATCGCGGGATCACCCGCGATTATCATACGATCGTCAGGTGTATGGGCAGCTTTAGTTGTAACAGTCCCATCCTGGATCGAAGAGCAGCCTGCAAGATCTCACAGGGGGGGGCACATACTGTATGTCCAAGTGACTTGATTTGTCTGTGTTGCCCAGCCCTCCCCAGGCTCTCTGTGCTCCTGTTCTGTGAGAGGAAATCCCCCTTCATTGTATTGGAATGAGAACACTCCTTTCCCCTCTTCTCCGTGGCCTAGAGTAGTCTGGGTACCTCTTGTCCACTCCCGTGCAAGTGCTTGGCGTGCTATCCTTGTTCCTGCAGCCAGTGATGGAGACAACCATACTGGGGAGTATCTGAGCATGTTTCTGCATTGTACAGCCAGCCATGTCCTGACTTATCTCAGCTTTTTGTTTTTTTTACACTTTTTGGGGCCTGGCCACACTTCTTCATAGCTGTGGCAGACATACAGTGAATGGGCACTGCCAGCGGCCATATTATGGATACCCATGTGTACCATGTTGGCTGTGGTTGCTGACCACTATAAATGGGCAATTGCTGGTGCTCATGTTCTGAATGGGCAGGAACCAGCTGACATGCCCAGTGCGCCTCCTGTTGGACACGTTACAGCTTTTCTACTGACAAGGGGGGATTCAATGGTGAAGACTGCTGCTCTTCTGTCCTGCAGTCAGCCATGGATCCAGGGTGAGGCGAGCCTGTTGGCCCTAGCTTTAGCTCCAGTGTCGTAGCATCCTTACTTCCCTTCTGCTCCTCACCCTTTGTTTTTACCAGGGTCACACAGGGTGAGTTTTGGGGATTGATCTTTTCCTTCTGTGCCTCCTATGGACAGTTGCACAGGACTCGCTATCCCTGCAGTACTACTACTACTTAGGTCCCTACAGTCTGTGGAGGCTTCCTTAGCTCTGTGATGTATGATCCTTGTTACATTTTACCTGGGAAGAGGGTTGCCTACTGCAGTTCTACATGATTTATAAGACAAATTGTGATTTGGTTGTATCACTGCAGAGCCCCTATGAGTGCCGGTGCCTTCCCCCTTCCATCTCTGCCCTGATGCTAACATAGTCTCATAAACCCTTATGGTGGAGGATGTTATGCTGGAAGTTGCTGCTGGCAGCTGCCATTGCTCCATGCCTGCAGTAACAGAACTGCAGCTCGTATTGCTGTGCTCTACAACCTTAAGGCTGGGTTCACACCTAGGCGTATTGAATATGCGCGTTTGTCGCGCGTTTCACCGCAATTCGCAGTAAAAACCACGCGACAAACGTGCGTTTCTGTGGGCTATTTGTCTGTATCCCAATGGAAACGCGAGACCAAAATGCCCCAAAGAAGTACATGTACTTCTTTGGGCGTAGGCCGTTTTGTATCGCGTTCGGACGGGCGGAAATACGGCGAGGTGTGAACCAGACCCATTGAATACAATGGGATTTAGATGTTTGAGCGTTTATCGAGCGTTGAACGCGCTACAAAACGTTCAGGTGTGAACCAGGCCTTAGATGGAAGTGCAGCCTGTGGCTTCTAACCTAGTTCCCTGTTTGGGAGCTCTTGGTGCCCTACAACTACCAATCACTTTCCAGACACTGATAGTAATCGAGTACCAACTAGTTACATAGTTAAGATTGAAAAAAAAAAGTCCATTCTTACCACCTTGTCTTGAATTGTATTGTGATTGTAATGTCTTATATTGTAACGCGCTGCGCAAACTGTTGGTGCTATATAAATACTATGTAATAATAATAATTTAACTTTCAGTCTCGTTGTGGCCGCACATCATCTTCCCAGACCTGAAACAGTTTGTTACTATAGTTACCTTTAAACTATTTCTACATTGTGATCATATCACCGTCTAAATGGCCCTTGCCTAGAATCATTGTTCCTCACAGCTGAGGTCCTCCAGTCCCCTCATTCATTTTGCTGCGCTTCACAGAACTTTCTAGTTCAAGGACCACCTTCCTGTGGATTGGTGACCATATTGCGGAGTGATTTGTGGGAAGCACTAACCACCACAAACCAGGTGAAAGGAGTTGTAAAGTCCCCGCATGCACTATCCTGTTATACCTTCAGCATTGTAATAGGAATACATAGAGTTGGTTTTCATAATACAATCAAAGCTTACTGGGAAAAAAAAAAAAAAAATCCCTTTTTATGTAGTGAGTGTTGCCTTCCGTCTGCCCATCACTTTCACCAACTTCCAGGACTCCCAGTGTGCTTTGTGTCTCTTTCCCTGCTGCTTGATGTCATGTAATCTCCATTTTTCAAGACTACATATTATACAGGATTTTTATAGCACCCACTGTTTGTGCAGCACTTTACAATATAAGGACGACATTACAATCACAATACAATTCAAGACAAGATGGTAAGGAGCCCACAATCTAAAACATATCCCATCACGCATTGCTTCCAGCAAGCAATGATGTTACATTGTTCAGACATTGAGCTGTAGTTCAGAAGGCAGGCTCTGTGAGGAAATGCATATCCACAGGGCTGAGTGAAATTGTATCAGCACATGGAGGAAGTCCATCCTATGGGCATCTTCAATAAGCTTACAAACTTCTAGATAGAGATGGTAAAAGCCCAACTCCAGCCAAAACTACTGTCTGAAGTTGGGAAGGGTTAGCATCTCTGAGGTGTTTTTGTTTGAATCCCAGTTTTAAAGCGTTTCACTCAATTCCTGTCTTGGCAGCAGCAGACAGGAAATAAAGAGAAATCTCTCCCATGTGGGCATACTCGAGTAAAGACGCTGGAAGGCTTATAGCAGGGGTAGCCAAACTCCGGCCCTCCAGCTGACGGTGAACTACAAATCCCATAAGGCATTGTAAGATTCTCACAGTCACAAACGTGGAATGAAAAGAAGTTTATTCCAGACTATTTGCGATAACTGACCACATATAAGGGCTAGTTCACACCAGCCCCATCGCGTGCCGGAACGCACTGGATCACTTTATTTTGTGCCTGCATTCTGGTCCGGTGTAGTCAAAAGATGCTGCACTATTTTTTTCTGACTGCACTGGACACCAACACAGGCATTGATGTGCCACGCGTTCCGGTGCAGGAGGCCAGAGGGCGTGGCTGCGGTGCCATTGACTTCAATGCACCCCCATCCCCCTTCCTGCCCCAAAACAAAGTGAGCCAGCCGGAATGCGATCCTGTGCGCTCCGGCACCAATCGGGCCGGAACCTACTGGGGCTGGTGTGAACTAGCCCTTAACCTAATACATGGGACTGCTATAGGTTCTGATGTTTGCTCCTGCTTGAGGGTGCCAGTTGCTCTCACCACCTCTGTCTCCTGGATTCAAACAAACATAGAGCTGCACTCCGCTTCCCATAGAAACAGCAAAACTATTATGCACGGCCAAAAACACTCATCACCTGGATTTCTTGCAGTGTTATGATCTGGGGTTGCTTCAGTTGGTCAGGTCTAGGTTCAGCAATGTTATGTCCCCAAAGAATGAGATCAGCTGCCAACCTGAAAATACTGAATGACCAGGTTTTTCCATCAATGTATTTTGTTCTTCCCTGATGGCATATTGGGCATATTCCAAGAGGACAAACGGGTTCTCAGGGAGCATGAGACGTCATTGTCACACATTGATTGGCCACCACAGAGTCCACACCTTAACCCTACTGAGAATCTTTTTTGGGATGTGCTGGAGAAGACTTTACACAGAGGTCCGACTCTCCCATCATCACTACAAGATCTCGGTGAACAATGAATACAACTCTGGATGTAAATAAATATGGCATTGCATAAGCTTATTGAAATGATGCCACGGCGGATGTGTGCCGTAATCAAAGCTAGAGGCGGTCCAACTAAATATTAGTGTGACTTTTTTTTTGCAGTGTACATGCAGCTGACAGACACCGCACCTCCTTGTCCTCCTCACATATTGCTGGGCTTAGTCGTAGAGTTTGCTGTATGATTAAGCTGCAGCAGGGGGCAAAGCACTACAGAGGAGGCTATAAGTTGAGTGTCAGCTGCATGTATAGTAGTTTTGCTGATTCTATGGGAAGTGGAGTGCAGCTCTGTATTTATTGTTTTTTTAAAGCAGCCGTATGTATATTACATAAAAAAGCACAAGAACAAAAATGTACGGTAATATATTGTAACTTACCAGGACTTAAATGCGGTAACTGTGAGTTTGTTTTTTCAGGCCAAGTACATTTTTAGCATATACAGAGAAATATCTGTTGATCTTTCCAGAAATCCAGTGCCCTTGTAACTCTCCTGCACTGAACTGAAAACTCATGCAAGGGAATCAGGTGGATTTCCACTTGTTTTCTGTAAACTAGAGCAAACAAACAAGTTTACCCGACAGGGCTGGACTAGACGAATGGTCTCAGCGCCTCACCCCCTACACTCCTTCCATGAAACAACAAAGACACATAATGTGGTTTATTCATATTAAACAGCAAAATGCAGCACATTTTTTTATGATATACCCTCAGTACCACACCTCGCACCGCCACAGCAATAACAGATTTTAAAGCCATATTTATACCATATAAAGTATCTCAATGATTGACCGCATAATGTCAACTTCCAGTGGCATTCAGTACTACCAATGCATTTTGCACAATGTTTCTTCAGGGGGCTGGAGGTAAGTTTGTTGTAGGGTGCACAGGACGAAGAAGGACTTCTCCAATGCAAAGGTGGGAAGAAAAAACAACGCTCCTCTCGACACCGGAGCCTGGGGGGACCATCGGCACAGGAATACAGCAGGACCTGGGCAGATGACCCCCCCGAAGCTGCAATTTCTTATTTGTACTGGACCTCTGTTTTACTGAGAACCCTCTCAGAGGGTGTGTAACCCAACCCTGTGCGTGGACTTCTCCGGGGATTATTGCTTATAAACAGCATGCCATACACAGACACATGCTCCTCCATCTACTAGCGCTCCTTACGAGCTGTGCTCCCTATGGAGGAGCATGTGTCTGTGTATAACATTATGACGTTATGTGTCTTGGTTGTTTCTGGAAACTAGAGTACAACTCCCCTATGTCATGGAAATGAGTAGCGAGGGAGATTTTTTGTAACAGCACTTGTGTTTAAGTGAGGAAAAGTTTGCTTTAATGTCATAAGCTAAAAATGGAATCTGCCTTTATAAACCTCCTTCCCACAATGCTAGCTTCCTATCTGTTATGCTGATCATTTGGTTTCCATACCCAGGGTAAGTATACGGAGCATGACAGACAAACAAGAAGCTATCTGTAAACTCATTCCGGAGTATTGGACAAGGGGGTCAGAATGGCAGCATAGAGAATAGCATTTTCTTGATTGTACATCACAAGACATAAGAAGTTGATCCTGAAACAGAAGTGTTATGCAGCTACCTTTAAGTGACTGAACACTGGAACCCCCCATAGACCACTGGGGTGCTCTCCAACTGAGGCATTTTCTGCTTTCTATACCCGACCACCAGCAGCTCTCCAGACCTCTGACTCCGTTCGAAAAGATATGCAAAGAGGAGACACCCACTCGCCATGCGATATCTGCTCTCTATTCCATGTTGATCTCTCCCCCCAGAGTCCTATCCGATATTTTTGGCTAAATGGGAAAGAGACCTGAACACCACTTTCACACCGGCTCAGAACGACCGTATACTGCATCTTGCCCATCACTCTTCCATTGCATCCAAGACCCAGGAGCTGGGCTATAAAATCGTATCCCTGTGGTATCGGGTCCCAACAGCCCTTCATGCCATATATCCACAAACTTCACCCGTGTGCTGAAGATGCCAAAGCGCCCCGGGTACACTATTACACACATTCTGGTCCTGTCCTCTACTGCTCCCCTTCTGGAAGGGGGTGATCGCCACCATGAAAGACCTGGTGATGGTGGATCTGACAGACAACCCTGCGGCATGCCTGCTGCATCTCAGCAACCTGTCTACGCGGAAATACAAAAAATCATTATCTAGGCACTTCCTGAATGCTGCCCGCCAATGCAATCCACTATTGTGGAAGCAAACGTGCTGCCCCTCCCTCAGGCTGTGGTTCACCAAGGTTGAAGAGACCTACCTGATGGAAGACCTAACCTCCATGCTCCGGAACACTGAGGTGCTCTTTCAGTCCACCTGGAGACCCTGGGCCTCTTTTTGGGACACGGATGCATACCATCGGGCTATGGGTGCGATGCCACACTGAATGCTAGTAGAGACCTAGATACTAAACGTCTGACCCACACCCTCGCTACTCCCTACTTCCTCTTGGCTACTCCCCGCTGAATCTCCTTCTTCTTTCCCCTTTCCCTCCAACCTGCCTCACCTGCTCCTCGCCCAGCTCTAACCCCCCACCCTTCCGCTCCATTTTCCCCTATTGGTGCTAAGCACTTGAAACATTTTCTACACCTGTTTTTAAGCGTCAGGAAATGTTGACACTCTCAAGTGCGACTAACTGATAGCAACTGCTCTGGTACCTGATGCCACACAAGGCCAGCGTTACTCTTATTGTATGATCTCGCATTATACCGAATGTGTTCTCTGCAACATTTTGTTACATTTTCTTGCACTATTAAGTACAGCCACCGTGGCTATATGCTGTTTGCTCGGTTTGAAACCGAATGATTCTCCCATGCTTACTCTATAATGCAACGTGTTGTATGTATTTATCCTATGCCCCAGATTTGCACTGAGGATGCTGTTTTGTGTTGGAGGCATGACCTCCTTGTACCATTGTACCGTGCAGATGTACAATAAAGTTGACTTCTGATTCAAAAAAGTGACTGAACACTGTTAAAGGAGAACTATAAGGGTTAGGTATTTTCCCCATAGTTCTCCTTAGGGTAACGGGAGGCCACAAACTAGCGCCCTCACATCTCCCTAAGCTCAGTATACCGCAAGCTACAGCTCCCTGTATACTGAGACGCTGCAGCTGAAGCGGATCCCGACAATTATGTCTGGATCCACCCAGCTGCGTGACTGACAGCTGGCTCTGCCTATCTAGAGGCAGAGCCAGCTGTACCCGCCCCCTCCCCCGTCCGTTCCGCCAGTCAGCACTGGAGGATCGGAGCGGGGAAGGGGGAATCCAGCCCCACCCCTGTCACGGCAGAGAACCGTGACAGGATCGAGAAGTGAGCGAACGCCGGTATGTGTTCGCTCACCTCCCGATCTACTGAGCCGACCTGTGACAGTCTCATTGTTACAGGTCGGCTAGAACTATGAGGTGAGTGAAAAGCACTCACCTCATAGTTCTCCTTTAAGCAGCCCTGTATAACCTCTACCAGCCTGCTAGTGACACATTCTCTCTGCTCTGTATACACTGCACTTTTCTCATACTTTTCTAGCAGGCTGCACACAGCCACTGAGGCACGTACCAGCAGCTATTTGGGTTGTTTATCTCCTCCACAGACCCTTGGTGGACCATACCTGGACCCTGCTGTAAGCAAGATGTGGGTTTGGCCTGTAATGTGCTCAGGGTACTGGATTCCGCATGGGGAACTCACTTAGGCACTTTGTGCAGCATGTGCAGTTCCCACAGGATGCCATAGCCCTACTGCAGAGCCCTGTCCCTGATAACCCCCTTCACGGGGTCCTGACCATTGGAAGGCAAAAACTGAACAGGGCATGACCCCTTTCAATGACTGCATTACTACACCGGTCAGCCACTGCACTGAGGGTTGGTAAGTGAGGGCTAGAACTGGGCTTCCCTCTCAGGCAATCACAGATCATAGATGCAGGGAAGTATGGACAACAGGCTTTGGGGCCTAGAGTCTGACAACAGTTCTGTCTCCTCTGGGGACACCGCTTCTGCTAGCTATATGCTCTGCTCTTTCACTCTCTGCCTCAGGGTGCTCTTCAGCACCCTCCAGAGAAGAGTTTACTGCAGTAATGGCATAATATATGGGGAAAATGTCTTAACTGTAGCCAGAGTGGGAGAGCAAATCCGGCCCTGGGTGCAGAGGGTTTCAGGAAGGGTGCGGAAGTTCCCATGGGGGGAGTGGAAGGTCCCAGGGGGGGAGCGGAATGTCCCGGGTCCGCCAGTGACTGTAGCAGTTATCAGACTGCAGGGGGGTGCAAGTGGGTTCCCATTGTTGTCAACTGCACAGTGAGGGGTGTCCCACCCGGCAAAGAGATCAGCATCATGAGACCTACTTAATAGGTCACAGGAGAAGGTGAGAGCGTCACTGAAAAGGGTTCACAGTAAAAACACTGACTGAGGTGGATGTGTGATGTCTCCAGGGATGTAGTATGCTTTACCTTGAGCACTCTAACCATTTCAGACACTGGATCTTCGTTTCTCTTTGGACTTTACACTTGATATGAATACTTATTTTGTGTCACTGTTTCATTTTACTCTGTTTTCATTTTTCGACACTTTGTATTTGTTGGTTATGTGTTTAGATGAAGCACTGAGATCTCGAGGAATGCTGAATTTAGTTTTATTTGCTTAAAAGAACGTTACATAAGAATACAGGAATACGGCATCAAACAGGAAACATACATCATAGACAAAAGTATGCATATAGAAAACCAGCATTCACTAGACTTACACTACAGCGCCATCTAGTGCTAAAAAGACAATATTACACTGGCATAAGCTGTTGTATTTCCAACAGTATTACCATTGTATATACTGTATAGTCACATTGTTTTGATTGTAGCTCGGCACTAGATTGTTCTATTGCGTTTCATGTAGAGTATCACTTTTCTGGGTGTAGTTTTGAGTTATTTGTAGCTCTCCTAGTTTTTAGTTTATATTGGCCTAATATGTTTTTCTAGCCGTTGTCACTGTTTAGACCCTGCATCCGGTATGGATTTTTTTTTCGTTTAGTGAAGGATTATTTGATTTCTTACCACAGCTCATGCGGCATCTTCTCAGCAGTGTCCAGCAATTCAAATCTATTTTACCCTTCAGTTCCTTATGCGGGAGGTATTTTGGTGACGTTGATCCTCGTTGGTGGGGCTACGGTTTGATGTTGCATACATTAAGACTGTCACACTGGAGCCTTTGGTTGTATTTTAATGCCGTGATGAGAAGAACTATAAGGTCTCATTCACATGGGGATCACAGGGGGGGGCGTACACGCCTTTACACGGCCGATCCCGGGAGGGACAGGTGCTGCGTGTGATTGCGCACAGCAGCCTGTTCTTCCCTATGGGAGGACATGGCTGTACGCTGTCATATGCACATCCGTGCAGGTCCGGGTGTCTACACTTGGACGCAGACAGGATGCATCATGCGCAGCACCTGTCCCTCCTGGTATGGGCAGTGTATGTGCGTGCACAGGGCCGGCCTTAGGGGTGTGCGAGCAGTGCGGCCGCACAGGGCGCCATGGCAACAAGGGCGCCGTGCGGCCGACACAGCACGTCCTGGGGGCGGCTTCTCTCCCCCTCACCGCTGGGCGCTGGCCATCCGATATGACAGCGCTCCCTCGTCAGGGGGGGTTGAGGGGTGTGGTCACTGAGGGGCGCTGTAAAGCTTTCTCGCACAGGGCGCCTAAAGGCCTAAGGCCGGCCCTGTGTGTGCACGTGTGAAGAAGGCCTATGGGTTGAGCCTTATTGCCACATTGGCAGTTCAGTAGCTGGCAGGGGGAATGCTAAAGAGAGTACTCCCCAGTTCTTCAAGCATTGCCCCCTCACTGGGAAAAAACCTTCAGAATATCGCTCAACCAGTAAGGGATCAATGACAGATCCAGCCAAGTTTCAATCAGACAAAACAAGGGTTTGTTCCGTTCGAGGCGATTTGTTCTAGTTTAGAAATTGCTTGCTGCTTTGACTGCTAGGGATTTTGATAGCATGATTGCTCAATCCAGTATGCTTCTGGTGTAAACATCTCCGTATAGCAGTCCTTTTATGGCCGACCGTTCTGTCAAGTCTGGAAGAGATGAATGTTCTGGGCACTAATGTTCACAAGATGTCGCTGTTGCAGTTTAAAATGCAGCAAACATTTTGTAAGGAGAGATGAAATGGCGCTTTATTTTCCCCAACTGGTACAGTGCAGAATGATTTTTACTGAATATATCCAAGTCATTAACACTTATGTACCTGGTTCTCTTTACAGTCAGCTTCCATTAAAGTACATACATGCCCAGACACTGAAATCTCCTACATGTTAATGTCATTTCAAAGGCTAGTCTTTTTAAATCTGCAGCTTTCGTTAACCTAGTGCTTGGTGATCCTGCCATGAATCCTGCTACAGAATTATGACTGTTTTTAATGAAGTGCCGTCTAAAGCAGCGGTCGCCAACCTTTCGGACCTCATGGACCACTAAATTCATAATTTTAAATCCCGCGGACCACTAATATGAATTTTTAAAAAATATATATATATTCTCATATTTTTTGTTTCATGATTCTCGTGTGTGTGCGTGTATATATATATAAGCAGGGCTTGAAAAATCCATCCGCTCGTCTGTGACGAGAGGACGGCGGAGCCTGACGAGCAGCTTCCCGGCTTGTA
>NW_017306284.1:2639814-2640348 GCF_000935625.1 Nanorana parkeri | reverse complement strand
ACTGTACGTTCACAGGTTTGTCTGGGGTCCCCCCTCCCCCCCCCCCCCACGTCATAGCAATAAAGTTGTGTAAAAAGTAAAAAAAGTTATACAAAAATTAAAGAATCATAAAAAAATAAAGAAGCATTAAAAAAATTAAAAAATGTTTAGGTCCTCCGCACCCCACGTACACATGCAGATATGCGTCGGGTGTGACTATGTACGAAAACAACAATTGTGCCTATTGCGCCGCACATGTTACATATAACCGCAAACGTCGGAGTGTGAGCAATAATTTTAGGGCCATTCATTACTGATAACACTATAGGGATGAGCGGTACAAGCGTTTTTTAAGGGTCGCCAATTTTCAGTGTGGTCGTTGTGTGCGCAATTTTAAGGCTTGACATGATTGGTGTCTATTTACCCGACGTGACCCCGTCTTTTATGTTTTACCAAAAATATGGGTAAGAATAAATGATTTATAACATATTGTAGGGAAACTTTGTGTTTTTTTTTTTATTTATGGTACTTTTTTCATTATGTAGTAAAAAATAA
>NW_017306284.1:2613868-2639804 GCF_000935625.1 Nanorana parkeri | reverse complement strand
ATTTTATATACCACCCAAACAAAGCTCTATATGTCCCCAAAAATTGTTAAAATACATTGCAAGGCTATAGTCTGGTCATGCTGAGACACACACGCACACGCACACGCACGCACACGCACACACGCACACGCACACGCACACACACACACACACACACACACACACACACACAGATTCATATATATATACACATACATACATACATAGGTGTGGGTGTGCCTGTGGAGGGAGGGAGCGGTGCCGCCCGCCCCGGCCCAGTAATAATATTAATTGTTTCCCCCTATCGAATCTGCCACTGGCCCTGCCGGCGGCGCCCGGGGCACATGCCCCCCCTAGCTTCAGCACTGCCCCCAACCACCCCAGTGCCTCCCCTTCCCCCACACTGAGCCACTATTACCTAGATTCTCCCCACTTTTTCTATGTCCCGCAGCCTGCTCAGTCCGGGTACTAACGAGATGTCCCGCCTCCGGCAGAGCCCGCACTGTACTGAGAGCCGTGCATTCCTTGTGACAGCCGCTGCTTGAGTCAGTGCCGCTTCAATGACGGCCCAGCCTGCACGGCATCAGAGGGGCCCGGGACCACCAACATTTTCTCACGGACCACCAGTGGTCCACAGACCACCCGTTGGCGACCTCTGGTCTAAAGGCCCGAATATCACGGGCATCCAATATTGCATTTTGGTCCCTTGTCCCTTTGCGCACAGAGATTTCTCCAGATTCTCAGAATCGTTTGATGATATTATGTACTGTAGATGATGATATATTTAAAGTCTTTGCAATTTTACTTTGAGGAACATTATTCTGAAATTTCACAGATTAGTGAACCTCTGCCCATCTTTACTTCTCAGACACTCTGACTCTCTAAGATGCTGCTTATATACCCAATCATGTTACTGATCTGATGCCAATTAACCAAACAAGTTGCAAAATGTTCTTCAAGCTCTTCCTCATTAGTACCACTTAAGCATGCTACCAACCCGCCGAAAATCGTATGATTTTCGGCAGGTTTTCCAGCATGCTAGGAAGACGAAGGTCGTGCGACCGTAAAGTAGATGCGGTTGCACGCTGCCCATACATCTGCCGATTATCGTACGATTGCGGGATCACCCGGCAGGTGTATGGGCACCTTTACATTGCCAGCTTTTTGTTGCCCTGTCCCAGCTTTTTGGAGACGCGTTTCTGCCATCAATTAAAAAGTTACCATATTTTTTTCTTTAAATGGTTCATTTTCTCAGTTTAAACATTTGATATGTTTTTTTATTTTCTATTGTGAATAAAATTTGGGTTTATGAGATTTGCAGACCATTGCATTCTGTTGTTATGTAGATTTTACTCAGTGTCCCAACTTTTTTAAAATAGAGGGTTGTAAGTAATTGACCCCAAAACACCATGAACATATTAGGTGTCCAGCATTGGACATGCACGTGTTTTTTTTCCAATTCAGTGACCAAATGGTAATAAAAAGGACGAGTATGACTTCCCTGGAGTTAGCAATTCCAAAGACAAGTCTCTTCTTTTTTCCTGACCAGTTCCTTCTAGTGTCTGCGGTCAGATAAACACAAGTGCTAAAAGCTGCTGGGCAGGAGAGTTCGATCTCTGGGGAATGACTGGAAGACATATTTTGTAGGAGGTCAGTGGAGTGAAACATGTGAGGAATCAATGTGGGACGAGGGTCGGGTGTAAATATAGGCTGTGTGTTTAGTCCTTCAATAAATCAGCTATGGGAGTGCACCTTCTACCCCACAGAAAACATTCCTTGTTATATATAAATGAGTCTAAATGTACAGAGAAAATGTTTGGCTGATTTTGATGGACGAGGCTCCAGGACTTGGACCATGTGTGCGCTCGCCAGGGGCAAAATAAGTTGCAGATTGTTGCAGCATACCGCAGACTATTTCACAAGCTGGATGCTCTCAATTTCCGCGAAATGACCAAAGCAAAGACTTTCATTTTTGCTCATTAAAGAAACACTGTCACCTTGCCTATGCAGGTGGGGGAGGTGTCCCTCTGCAAAGGAAATCCCTGACCCCCATTTACTCACTTTAATGCTGGACTCCAGGATAAGCAATTATTGTCTATATACCAGAGCCATGTGTATTCTTGCTTGAATCTTGGTGAGCTTTGTGTATTTCTTCCAGATCTGTGCTGTAATCCAACGTGAAACTTTACCCCAGTGCAGGAGCTTCCTGTAATAAAGACCGGTCACTGCAGCTCCCTCTAATTCTGCAGGGTGACTGGTCTTGTATCCGCCCCCTCCTGTAGTTTTCTGCAGACCGCTTGTAGTTGGGGGAGCCCACAGCTCTGCTCTCTGCACAGGCTTCTTTTGCAAAGTAATATTTGTGTTTGCGAAGGCATTTGGTGCTATTGAAGAATAAGTTTAAATGAAAGTTTGTATGCCTGGAGTTCAATTTTAACTCTGCTACTCCACTACTCTTTCCTCCTCTACCGCACCCACTAAAATCTGCTGAGTTGGCAACCTGGGGGAGTGGTGACTAGTAGATAACATGCTCGCCTATGCCCAGACGTGCTGAGTATTCATGCCTGGCTGTAGAGGGGGTCGCAGAATGCCATTTCCAGAGACTCTGTCATTTTGTCCTGCATTGGCAGGGTGACACTGCCTCTCTAACCACTTGAGTCTCAGCCACCATTTTAAAATGGCGCTGGGATAGTGGCTATATGTCCCAGCGCCATTCTACAACTGCAGCTGGCCTCAGCAGACCCGGCGGGCCCCTACCGCTATGTAGGCTGGAACCGCCAGCTGTCTGTGACAGCCGCCATCCAGCATTAAGCCCAAGAGGAGAAACTCCTGGACTTTTGATGCTTCTACAATCCAATAAGAGAGCACTGTGGAAGGACGACATCGGATAATCTGGATGACATTTGCGTTCACTGCGCTTGCATCAAATGCTCACATAAGTGAACACAATGAGGGGAATTTATCAAAACTGGAGCAGGCAAAATCTGGAGCAACTGTGCATAGCAACCAATCAGCTTCTCTCTCTCATTTTCAAATCTTAACTGAACAAATTGAAGAGAGAAGCGGATTGGTTGCAACTGCTCCACATTTTGTCTGCTCCAGTTTGGATAAATTCCCCTCATTGGTATTTGAATTGTTAGCGATCACAAACGTGAAAAAGTCGCCTTTGTACTAATTTGTGACTTAATCTTATGCTAACAACATAACAATGTTTTTTCTCCCCCGGCGTGCATCACAATGTAGTGTTAGAAGGGGGATAAGCTTTCCTAAAGTAAAACATTTACATTCACGTTGAGCTTTACCATTCCGCTGTGTTACATAAAAGTCACACTGACGTGATATCATTTTACTCAGCAGATTTTGTTGCAAGGGTGAGCAAATCCTGTAAATGTTGCAGAATTGCATTTTATTCATAGTATTTGAGGTTGAATAAAGACATTAGTCCATCAAGTCCAACCTATTAGGATCTCATTCTAGGAGTACCTGTACCCCTGTATATTACGGTCTAACCAGGATATAATGCAGAACTGAGGCATTGCCGAAACAAAACAAAAAAAAACTCAAGTGGTTAAAGGCTGTCTATGATCAGACATGACAAATAAATATGTATATGTGCATTGAATATTCAAAAGTTCTATCCCACTCCTAATAACCATCTCCATCTAGAAGCTTGTACACTTACAAGAAGATGATCTTCCTCAATGCACGGACACAAATTCACTCAGCCCTGTGAATACGCACTTCCTTGTCTCACTACTCTCACAGAGCCTGCCTTCCGAACTACAACTCAAAGTCTGCACAATGTAACATTATCATTGCTGGCTGGAAGCAATGCATGATGGGATAGGTAGTCTGGAGAATTTGAGATTACATCACATCAAGCAGCAGGGAAAGAGACACAAAGCACACTGGGAATCCAGGAAGTTGGTGAAAGTGATGGGCAGACGGAAGGCGGCACTCACTACATAAAAGGGATTTTTTCCAGTAAGTTTTGATTGTATTATCAAAACTCCTCTAGTATGTATTCCTATTACAATGCTGATGTTATAACTGGAGAGGATATGCTGGGACTTTACAACTCCTTTAAAGTTCTACTCCAGCCATTTGTTTTAGTTTGGGAGAGTACATAAGATTTCTGGTTCAGGACTTGCACCGTAGCAGTTTTATTTACCTATTTATGACAGCGGAGGTCTTTATTTGAAAAGAATATAAAAGTAATTTCTTGATTTACAGAGATGTTATATAATATAAAATAATGATACAATATACAGAGGAAATGTTGCACTGATATACAGAGAGGGCGAGCGTTTTGCAACCTTTGATTTTTCCTTCCCTGTTTCAGGCGTGCTGTACAGCAGGGATAGGCAAACTCTGGCCCTCCAGCTGAGGTGCAACTACAAGTCCCATGAGGCGTTGCAAGACTCTGATAGCCACAGGTATGACTTCCAGAAGCAGATGCATGATGGGATTTGTAGTTTATCCACAGCCGGAGGGCGGGAGTTTGCCTACCCCTGCTGTACAGTGTCTTGAGTTTAGAGTTGGTCTTTGCTGTTAAGGGGTTTTTAAAATTTAAAGGTGTTTCAGCACAGCTGGAGAGCCAAGGTTGCCTACCCCTGACTTAGAGGGTTTAATTACAGGTTATATTTAAGTTTGCAGAGCCATCCGTCCGGGGAATGTAACATTTAGGAAATACCGCATTATGGCCAATAGATGGAGCTGAGGAGCATAGGAAATCAATACTTCTTTCCTATGGTCTTCAGCTCCATCTATTGGCCATAATGCAGTATTTTCCAAATGTTACATTTAATCTGAAAGGAAAATGTTAAGAATGTTCATTTTTGCCTCTATACACACAGAATATTCGAATGCTCACACTCAGAGACTGGCATTGCCAATGACCCTGCAATTTGTTTATAAATGGTCCCCTTAGTGTTATGTACATCTGTTTTTGTTTGGGCTTTTGAGTATTTAATTATTTTGTACTAATTTGTGTACTGTCAATTCAAATTTCTATTTTACTTTTTCTATCACTGTCTTTTATTCTTCCTGTAAGAAAAGTTGAAACATTGAGGCTAACAAGGGGGCATTTTGGGCACAACAACAGGTCCAGAATAGTTAAGAGGAGCTTCCTTAACCCATGAAAGCCCACTGCAACCACTGCAACCCTAAAAACCGTTAAAAAACATCTTAATGTCCCTCTGACTGCAATGCATTTAGCCAAAATGGCAAATTTTCTCCGAAATGTCTCCTGCTTTACAGGAAATTAAATATCTCATCCCTATTTGTGGCTTACCTGTGTCTGTAGGACAATTGAAGCCTCAGGTGTCTTTGTACTACACAGTATCATGCGTATCAAAATGAAATCCTTTTTTTACTGCATATATTAAAGTGACATTAAAGGCACATTTTTTTCCCCTCACCCCAAAGTTAATTAAAGCACTTACCTTAAATGATGTCTCATAATCCGATTATCTTCTTCTTTCCTGTAGTTTTCAGCCTTCTCTCCAGCGCTGCGGCGAATCTTCGATCCAGCGCTGACTCCTCTGAGCTTGCTGGCACTTCCTGTCGCACGGTGTCTGCATGCGGGTGCACGCGTCCATAGACTTACCTTGTGTCTCTCCTCGCGTCCCGCCCGAAAATGTGAACTGTGCATCCGCTCGCCCAAAGATGCTTTGCGGCCGCCCGAGCAGATTCACGTTTTCGGACGGGAGCGCGCGGGGAAGACATAGGTAAGTATGAACCGCTGTTAAAGCAAGTTTTTTTTTTTTACTTTTTGCATATATCTACTGCTTGCTAGCCGTAGATACATACTAAAAAAGCTGAGGGTTTAGAAACCCTTCAATCTGTTTTTATGGCAATTACAGCACTCCCCGATCATGTAATACAGTGCAGAGTGTGATTGGCTGAGAGCACCAGCTCAGCATCATTTTGAAATGTCGATAATCGGGTGCTATTGTTCAAGCTGTAATTTGGTAATGCGTGGCCTGTATGTGCTACCTCATCAGCATTCAAACGTCCAAAAGAAGTCACCCGCACTCCAAAGTCTAATGTGCTGAACACCTTTTATTCAGACGTTATACAGACATGGTGGCACAGTGTAAAAGCAACGTTTCGGGACCGAAAACATGGTCCCTTCACCAGACAAACACAGTGACAACAATCAACCAAAGTGCATCAATTATGTAGAGTGGCAAACCATCAATTGTGTGCAAGGACATCAGCATTCAAGGCCCACAGATATTTGCTAGATTATCGAAAGGTTTGCTATATGAGCATGTACAGAAATTTGTCATGTGACTAAACATTGGTCTTCCTGGATTGGATCAATCTGTACATTCATGACCAGCTCTCTATAATAACATGACAGTCTCATGTATTATTACATCTCTGTAATGGCAGCTCTGTTTTGTAACATGGTAGTCTCTCATGACAAGACATTGGCTAAGCAGGTTTTAAGTAGAGTTGCTACTCCAAATTCTCTTTGATAGATCAGGTAGAAGTGGCTTGCAGTTGGGTGAAACTCAACAGAAACAGACCCATCAAGTCTTTACTATGTTAGATTGCAGACAGTTTATTTTCAGCACTACAAACAGAGAAGCATGTGGAATCGCTCCAGATATTATGCCCTTTCACCCAGTTTTAAAACCTGTTTGTATGTCACATGCTTCTCTGAGGCTATGAGCTCAGACTTTGTTTGTTATTCTTGGCAAAGCTCTTTTGTCTCCATATTAGTTATGAAACCTCTGGAACAGTCATGATAACCTAGAAGGACAAGTGCACCTAAATCAAAGTGCACTTATCTCCTTTGTCCCTTTACCCTAACCCCCCCCACAGGTGCATACTTCGATCCAACAGCCACAGCCTCTAGACAACCTTGCTGCTTCTGCACATTGCATTGCAGCATTGATGAAGAGACCATGGTTAAATAAGCATTAAAGAAGAGAGCATGGGTAACGAGAGCATGAATGTAGAGATAATAAGTGAAGGAGCATTAATAAAGGGAGCATGGTTGAAGGAGTATTAATGAAGAGAGCATACGTGAAAGACCATTGAAAGAGAGAGCATGGCTGAAGAGAGCATGAAAATGTAGAGAGCATGGGTGAAGGAGCATTGACGAAGAAAGCATGGGTGAAGAAGCATTAATGAAGAGAGCGTGGGTAAGAGAACATGAATGTAGAGAGCATGGGTGAAGGAGTATTGATGAAGACAGCAGGAGTAAAGGGAGCATGAACAGCATGTGCATGGCCAAAGAGAGCCTTGATAAAGAGAACATGGGTAAAGAGAGCATTGATAAAGAGAACATAGGTAAAGAGAGCCTTGATAAAGAGAACATAGGTAAAGAGAGCCTTGATAAAGAGAACATGGGTAAAGAGAACATGGGTAAAGAGAGCATTGATAAAGAGAACATGGGTAAAGAGAGCATTGATAAAGAGAACATGGGCAAAGAGAGCATTGATAAAGAGAACATGGGTAAAGAGAGCCTTGATAAAGAGAACATGGGTAAAGAGAGCCTTGATAAAGAGAACATGGGTAAAGAGAGCATTGATAAAGAGAACATGGGTAAAGAGAGCATTTATAAAGAGAACATGGGTAAAGAGAGCATTGATAAAGAGAGCATTGATAAAGAGAGCATTGATAAAGAGAGCATGGGTAAAGAGAGCATTTATAAAGAGAACATGGGTAAAGAGAGCCTAGATAAAGAGAACATGGGTAAAGAGAGCCTTGATAAAGAGAACATGGGTAAAGAGAGCATTGATAAAGAGAGCATTGATAAAGAGAGCATGGGTAAAGAGAGCATTGATAAAGAGAACATGGGTAAAGAGAGCATTGATAAAGAGAACATGGGTAAAGAGAACATGGGTAAAGAGAGCATTGATAAAGAGAGCATTGATATAGGGAGCATGTGTGAAGGAGTATTGATAAAGGGAGCATGAGTGAAGGAGTATTGATAAAGGGAGCATGGGTGAAGGAGTATTGATAAAGGGAGCATGAGTGAAGGAGTATTGATAAAGGGAGCATGGGTGAAGGGAGCAGGGTGGGACAGCAGAAAATAAGTTGCAGTCTGAGCGAGCCTCCTTGCTCTCATGTCACATTGATGACACTTTTTCAGAAATCATATTGGGACTCTTTACACAGGCTGGAGATCGGTCTAGCAGCAACGATGACTTTTAATGAGCTTCTTATAGAATTCCCTACGACCTTTTGGTGGTGATTTTTATTGTATTAATCGATGATGGGTTTCCTTGTAGTAAAATATCTGTGTATTAGGTGAAATAGGGAGAGTTTGAAATCCCTCTCCATAAAGAGAACACACTAGAGGGAGCGAAGCGCAGAAATGTTATGTAACTCACCCTGCGAACACTTCAGCCGGGGTTAATGGTAGCTCTGCTGAAAAGCTGACCTCAGCATAGTAAATATCCTTCAACTCCCAGCATAGGCATGAGCTGACTGAGTTCAGCTTTTCAGCATAGCATTCATCTGTAAAACCTTGGTGGTGATCGACCCCGGTCCTACCCCACCCAAAAAAAGAAACGTCAGTGTTTGCAGCGCTCCTTTTGAATGCAGACCTAGCATCAGATATCATTTTCAAGTACATTTATGGTAGGCAGTGTGTAAGTGTAACACAACACACATCAATTTCCAAGTATAACAGTACTCCTTCTGAAAATGCATCTGTTTTCTCTCCCCAGAAATCCACTGCCATCTTTGTTAAGCCTTCATCTAGATTCAGCATCTATTTCCTGGCCCAGGGAAGATAATATCTGGTAAGTCAAGGTGTCATCACTGTAGTCTTTATGACCTTGCCTGTGCCGGAAAGTTACAATGTACAGTTTGATTGAGTGATCACCGTACAAGGAAATGCTTCCTTTTTATTTGCACAAGATTGATGACATTATTCTTCCAAAAAGACCTAAAATCACAATTATTCTTCCACAGAGTATCACATGGTACTGCTCTCTGCCCACCACCAGAGGAAGAAGGGGATGAAGAGGACTTGTGACATCATTGGAACCGAAGAAGACGCCTATAGAAATCATGAGTATACAATGTTTTTGTAATGGGTGTGGCAGTTCTCTACTTGGGGGAGGTTTCAAGGAAGGGGGGAAGGCAGGCCCTGAGTTTGGCTTTAGCAAGCAGTAAATGAGCTTTAAAACAAGCCTTCACTTAACTCTGTAGTTGCAGGTACCGTGAAGCAATTCATTCTCAACATTCATATTACAACAGAGACTCTTAAGTCAGGTTGCAGTTGGTTTCTGAACAGTTTAGAGCACCAGCTCGTTGTTTACAGTAGAAGGCTGTCCTGGTACCAGGTCCCTGCTGCCTGAGGAAGCAGTGGGAGATGAGCTGCCCTTTTTAGTGCCTCTCTTATGAAGTTTGAGGATGATTTTCTCCACAGTGCTTACAGCTACATGGGTCAGTGGGGGCTTGTTTTAAAGCACATTAACCGCTGTTAGGCATATACAAATAGTTTAATCTCCATAGGCTGGCCACATGTCCATTTTAATACAGAAATCCAGACAGATAATAAATGAGACTGAGAAAGCGATTGCTATAGTGTTCTAAAAGCCTCTAGATGTCAGTGTTGCTATAACCAGTGCTGACGTGGAGGGACCTCATAGTCATCCCTTCATATTACACGGTATTTATGTCTATCCGTACATTTTACATGGAAATTTGAACTGTATATTCCCTCCTTCCCCAGGAGTCCCCCAATCAGATTTTTGTTGTTGCAATAAATGACATTGTGTTCGGAATCTCGCGGGCCCCGCATGTTGCCCCCTTTGTACGTGATACAAACCAAGGCCATGTTGACCTCTCTACCCCACACAACCTGAGGTGTGCCATGATTTTTATGGTCAGTACGCCAAATAAGGGGGCGTACTCAAGTAACCTTTGAAAACAAAACTAGTAATAATAATGGGGACGTGTGGGAGGGTACGCCGGAAGTCAGCAGCAGATGCGTCCTCCTTTCTCCGACTCTTCACACAAACTCGGCTAATGTTATTAGCCTCAAACTTATACCCCGTTTTATTGCTTGCCGTCATCAGGCCAGTCTGGTGAAGTTCTTTCTCTTCTTCCTTGGTGATTGGTAGTTTTACGTTCTTGACTAAGAGGCACTCCCATATGTGGCTCCAAAAGCATCAAAGCTATCAGGTCAACATGACAGCCAAGAAATGAGCATTTTCGGAGGGAGGTCAGCAGTTCCACCCTCCATGTTTGTTTTGCTATAGGTCTACTTTACATTGCTGTATATGCTGGTGAAAGCTGGGATTGCAGGAAGACCATGTAATGCTTCACAATGGGAACCACTTGCTGCACTCCAGTCTGCCACATAATGTAAAGCTGGCCATACACAACGGCAGAATTTCCTTTTGAAAAATGTGTTTGTGGAACGTTCATTCAATTCTCTAATGGTTAATGGTGTCAAATCAACGACCGATTTTGACCATAGTGGCGAAAAAAAATTGAAGGAACAGGATGGAAAATGTTCTCAAATGAAAACTCCATTCACTCCAAAACGGAATGTTAAAACCAGATGACATTTTAAACGACAGCCTACAAATTTTTGATGTCATTATCAAATCTTCTGATGAGATTGTTCGTGTGAACCAGTCTATGGCCAGCTTAGCGACACTGGAACTCGCTATTTACACTGTGGCTGCACCATGTTTCTCCACATTTATTTGTCAGAACCCGTTTGAAGTTGAAATGAAGGTAGTAAAAAACTCTCAAACTTTTTTTCAATAATGAATCAAAATCAAGAAAAACAGGCGTGCGCGCCCGTAAAAAAACCCAATCCTGGAAGGAATGGGTGCTGCATGTAATTGTGCACAGTGTGCATGCAAGTGCGGGCACCAGGACCCGCATGAATATGCAGATTTGGTTGTGCGTGTGACTGCATGTAATTGCGTGCAGCTGCATCCTCCCATAGGGAAGAGTGGGCAACTGTGCGCAGTTACACACAACACCTGCCCCTTCTGGGATCAGGTCTTTGTACAGTTGTGCACGCTGTATGGACGAGCACGCCTGTCTGAATGAGCCCTTACAGTCATCATGTTTCTGAACAGCTTCAACCCTCATAGCTCTACTTCCCTGAATTTCCTATCCAGTGCAAGATGACAGGGGACAGAGCAGTGCTCATCATATATCCATTTACTAGCTTAGAGAATGGAGGAGGAAGTAAGGTAAATGGAGGAGCAGGACAACAGTGGGAACAGGCTCGCCTTGCTGTGCCTGTGCATTTATGGAGACACACACAGCTTACTAGCACACATAAGGGTGGCTCTGTAGGACCGTGCAAGGGAAAGGAGCCACCCTAAAACAGGATATCAGAACCAGCACTCAGGGAACCAGCTGATTCTGGAGGAAACTAACATTTTTAAACATCAAGAAGCAGCATTCATTGTAAATCATTTCATCAGCATTTGAAATAGCTTAAAAAGTCTAGGGATTTAAAAAACATACCCTTGCGGTGGCACTACTTCTGCACTGCAAGGGTTAAGTGTTCATTTTGTATAGCGGGGTTAGATTTAGCAGATATACTAACCTAGTCCCGCAGCGATCAGCACTCACCTCTCTCCCCCTCCGCTGTGGAATGTCCCTCAGAGTTCTCACGTCTAATACAAGTCAATGCACCTGCATTAAACGTGAAGATGTCGGTGGTTCTTAAACTGCCAGAGCCCAGGGCAGAAGAGGCTGCAGTGACCAGTCTAGCAGCCCAGTGGGACAGAGGATCAGGTTAGTATATCTTCTTTATTTGACCCCCCCTTAGACAAAATGAGCACTCAACCCTTGCAATGCAGGGTAGCCCCACTGCAGCGGTAATACAAAATAATTTCCTTCTTGAACTGTATTGTATTGTTGTTGTTCATTGACATCATTTTCTCCTCCTTATACTGATGCCATTTCTTTCATTAGTCATCACCTCAGCTCCTTAGAGATGTTTATGAATGTACCTGGCAGCCAATCGGAGGAGGATAAGCTGAGTTGCTGATTATTTCATCATATCCAGTGTGAGTTCAGGACTCTGCAAGGACATAACACATGAGCAGCGCTGCTACAGTTGTTGAAAGTTTCTCTCCCTCTCTCCTTGTGATTGGAAGGTGTATATTTAGCTGGGGCAGCACCGTTCCCTACAGGGGGAATGTCAGCCCTTTGTGTTCTCAGACACGCAGATTGTATATTTAACATTCCACCATCGCTTTACAACCATTTAGTACAAAAGCCCTTTGTATACCTTCAGCCAAACTTTTTTTTTCTTAGTATTCCATAGAAGATGATTGTAGGTGTTGAAGACCGTCCGGTTTTAGTGCATTTTATGTCCCTGCTGGGGAGATTCTCCCTCTCTATATGTTGTGGTGACTATTGGCAGAAAATAATGGAGGATCGAAATCCTTACAAATGGAACAGGAATAGAGGGGAATCTTTCAATGGGGGACACTTGTTGTTTCAGTAACAACTATATAAATCTCACCACACACCTTACAATCTGATTGTACAATCTCCTTTAGATCTAGAACAACTATGTAGTGCAAGGGTCTGCCTGATTGGATACAAATCAGTGGCGTAACAATTAGGGATGCACCAAGTACTTATACTCGCCCAAATGCCCCGATGCCTAGCCCGATACTTCCTGTATCAGGAAGCCGGGCAGCGCGTCATTACACGCTGCCCGGCTTCCTGATTGGCCGAGAAGCCGGCTTCCTGCTCCCTCGTCAACTTATGACGAGGGAGCATGGAGCCAGCTTCCTGGCCAATCAGGAAGCCGGGCGCCGCGTCATTACACGGAGCCCTTATAGTAAATCACCCTTCAAGTGTGTGCCGGTGATTTACTTTTATTTACTGTTAGTGTTTTGCACGGCGCCATCCGTGTGGTCACCTGTGTATACCTTGTGGTTTTGAGACCGTGGCAGTGCAAAAGGGATTTGGACTTTATTACACGTAGCCCGGCTTCCATGATTGGCCAGCAAGCCGGCTCCATGCTTTCTCGTCACACAGTGACGAGAAGCATGGGGGTGGCTTCCTTGCTAACCGGGAAGTCGGGTGGCGAGTCTTTACACGCTGCCCGGCTTCCCGACTAATCAGGAAGCCAGGTGGTGAATCATTACACGCCGCCTGGCTTCCTGAATGTGACTTCCGGTACTCGGTATTCAGTATCGGCGAGTACCAGAAAAAGAAAAAAAAAAATATCGGTACTCACTCGGTACCGAAATACAGGTATCGGTGCATCGCTAGTAACAATCACCAGTGCCGCTATGAGGCCCGGGGCACAGGGGGGCCCGGACAGGACATCCCCCTGATGCCGTTTATGCCGCCTGGGTCGCTATGGCATCTCAGGCTGCTGGCTGTCACTGGTGGCTGTGAGGAGGAATGCGCCGCTATTCACATGTGCAGACGCGCGTTCCTCCTCACCGCCGCTGTCCAGAGGAAGAAGGGGATGAAGAGGACTTGTGACATCATTGGAACCGAAGAAGACGCCTATAGAAATCATGAGTATACAATGTTTTTGTAATGGGTGTGGCAGTTCTCTACTTGGGGGAGGTTTCAAGGAAGGGGGGAAGGCAGGCCCTGAGTTTGGCTTTAGCAAGCAGTAAATGAGCTTTAAAACAAGCCTTCACTTAACTCTGTAGTTGCAGGTACCGTGAAGCAATTCATTCTCAACATTCATATTACAACAGAGACTCTTAAGTCAGGTTGCAGTTGGTTTCTGAACAGTTTAGAGCACCAGCTCGTTGTTTACAGTAGAAGGCTGTCCTGGTACCAGGTCCCTGCTGCCTGAGGAAGCAGTGGGAGATGAGCTGCCCTTTTTAGTGCCTCTCTTATGAAGTTTGAGGATGATTTTCTCCACAGTGCTTACAGCTACATGGGTCAGTGGGGGCTTGTTTTAAAGCACATTAACCGCTGTTAGGCATATACAAATAGTTTAATCTCCATAGGCTGGCCACATGTCCATTTTAATACAGAAATCCAGACAGATAATAAATGAGACTGAGAAAGCGATTGCTATAGTGTTCTAAAAGCCTCTAGATGTCAGTGTTGCTATAACCAGTGCTGACGTGGAGGGACCTCATAGTCATCCCTTCATATTACACGGTATTTATGTCTATCCGTACATTTTACATGGAAATTTGAACTGTATATTCCCTCCTTCCCCAGGAGTCCCCCAATCAGATTTTTGTTGTTGCAATAAATGACATTGTGTTCGGAATCTCGCGGGCCCCGCATGTTGCCCCCTTTGTACGTGATACAAACCAAGGCCATGTTGACCTCTCTACCCCACACAACCTGAGGTGTGCCATGATTTTTATGGTCAGTACGCCAAATAAGGGGGCGTACTCAAGTAACCTTTGAAAACAAAACTAGTAATAATAATGGGGACGTGTGGGAGGGTACGCCGGAAGTCAGCAGCAGATGCGTCCTCCTTTCTCCGACTCTTCACACAAACTCGGCTAATGTTATTAGCCTCAAACTTATACCCCGTTTTATTGCTTGCCGTCATCAGGCCAGTCTGGTGAAGTTCTTTCTCTTCTTCCTTGGTGATTGGTAGTTTTACGTTCTTGACTAAGAGGCACTCCCATATGTGGCTCCAAAAGCATCAAAGCTATCAGGTCAACATGACAGCCAAGAAATGAGCATTTTCGGAGGGAGGTCAGCAGTTCCACCCTCCATGTTTGTTTTGCTATAGGTCTACTTTACATTGCTGTATATGCTGGTGAAAGCTGGGATTGCAGGAAGACCATGTAATGCTTCACAATGGGAACCACTTGCTGCACTCCAGTCTGCCACATAATGTAAAGCTGGCCATACACAACGGCAGAATTTCCTTTTGAAAAATGTGTTTGTGGAACGTTCATTCAATTCTCTAATGGTTAATGGTGTCAAATCAACGACCGATTTTGACCATAGTGGCGAAAAAAAATTGAAGGAACAGGATGGAAAATGTTCTCAAATGAAAACTCCATTCACTCCAAAACGGAATGTTAAAACCAGATGACATTTTAAACGACAGCCTACAAATTTTTGATGTCATTATCAAATCTTCTGATGAGATTGTTCGTGTGAACCAGTCTATGGCCAGCTTAGCGACACTGGAACTCGCTATTTACACTGTGGCTGCACCATGTTTCTCCACATTTATTTGTCAGAACCCGTTTGAAGTTGAAATGAAGGTAGTAAAAAACTCTCAAACTTTTTTTCAATAATGAATCAAAATCAAGAAAAACAGGCGTGCGCGCCCGTAAAAAAACCCAATCCTGGAAGGAATGGGTGCTGCATGTAATTGTGCACAGTGTGCATGCAAGTGCGGGCACCAGGACCCGCATGAATATGCAGATTTGGTTGTGCGTGTGACTGCATGTAATTGCGTGCAGCTGCATCCTCCCATAGGGAAGAGTGGGCAACTGTGCGCAGTTACACACAACACCTGCCCCTTCTGGGATCAGGTCTTTGTACAGTTGTGCACGCTGTATGGACGAGCACGCCTGTCTGAATGAGCCCTTACAGTCATCATGTTTCTGAACAGCTTCAACCCTCATAGCTCTACTTCCCTGAATTTCCTATCCAGTGCAAGATGACAGGGGACAGAGCAGTGCTCATCATATATCCATTTACTAGCTTAGAGAATGGAGGAGGAAGTAAGGTAAATGGAGGAGCAGGACAACAGTGGGAACAGGCTCGCCTTGCTGTGCCTGTGCATTTATGGAGACACACACAGCTTACTAGCACACATAAGGGTGGCTCTGTAGGACCGTGCAAGGGAAAGGAGCCACCCTAAAACAGGATATCAGAACCAGCACTCAGGGAACCAGCTGATTCTGGAGGAAACTAACATTTTTAAACATCAAGAAGCAGCATTCATTGTAAATCATTTCATCAGCATTTGAAATAGCTTAAAAAGTCTAGGGATTTAAAAAACATACCCTTGCGGTGGCACTACTTCTGCACTGCAAGGGTTAAGTGTTCATTTTGTATAGCGGGGTTAGATTTAGCAGATATACTAACCTAGTCCCGCAGCGATCAGCACTCACCTCTCTCCCCCTCCGCTGTGGAATGTCCCTCAGAGTTCTCACGTCTAATACAAGTCAATGCACCTGCATTAAACGTGAAGATGTCGGTGGTTCTTAAACTGCCAGAGCCCAGGGCAGAAGAGGCTGCAGTGACCAGTCTAGCAGCCCAGTGGGACAGAGGATCAGGTTAGTATATCTTCTTTATTTGACCCCCCCTTAGACAAAATGAGCACTCAACCCTTGCAATGCAGGGTAGCCCCACTGCAGCGGTAATACAAAATAATTTCCTTCTTGAACTGTATTGTATTGTTGTTGTTCATTGACATCATTTTCTCCTCCTTATACTGATGCCATTTCTTTCATTAGTCATCACCTCAGCTCCTTAGAGATGTTTATGAATGTACCTGGCAGCCAATCGGAGGAGGATAAGCTGAGTTGCTGATTATTTCATCATATCCAGTGTGAGTTCAGGACTCTGCAAGGACATAACACATGAGCAGCGCTGCTACAGTTGTTGAAAGTTTCTCTCCCTCTCTCCTTGTGATTGGAAGGTGTATATTTAGCTGGGGCAGCACCGTTCCCTACAGGGGGAATGTCAGCCCTTTGTGTTCTCAGACACGCAGATTGTATATTTAACATTCCACCATCGCTTTACAACCATTTAGTACAAAAGCCCTTTGTATACCTTCAGCCAAACTTTTTTTTTCTTAGTATTCCATAGAAGATGATTGTAGGTGTTGAAGACCGTCCGGTTTTAGTGCATTTTATGTCCCTGCTGGGGAGATTCTCCCTCTCTATATGTTGTGGTGACTATTGGCAGAAAATAATGGAGGATCGAAATCCTTACAAATGGAACAGGAATAGAGGGGAATCTTTCAATGGGGGACACTTGTTGTTTCAGTAACAACTATATAAATCTCACCACACACCTTACAATCTGATTGTACAATCTCCTTTAGATCTAGAACAACTATGTAGTGCAAGGGTCTGCCTGATTGGATACAAATCAGTGGCGTAACAATTAGGGATGCACCAAGTACTTATACTCGCCCAAATGCCCCGATGCCTAGCCCGATACTTCCTGTATCAGGAAGCCGGGCAGCGCGTCATTACACGCTGCCCGGCTTCCTGATTGGCCGAGAAGCCGGCTTCATGCTCCCTCGTCACCTTATGACGAGGGAGCATGGAGCCAGCTTCCTGGCCAATCAGGAAGCCGGGCGCCGCGTCATTACACGGAGCCCTTATAGTAAATCACCCTTCAAGTGTGTGCCGGTGATTTACTTTTATTTACTGTTAGTGTTTTGCACGGCGCCATCCGTGTGGTCACCTGTGTATACCTTGTGGTTTTGAGACCGTGGCAGTGCAAAAGGGATTTGGACTTTATTACACGTAGCCCGGCTTCCATGATTGGCCAGCAAGCCGGCTCCATGCTTTCTCGTCACACAGTGACGAGAAGCATGGGGGTGGCTTCCTTGCTAACCGGGAAGTCGGGTGGCGAGTCTTTACACGCTGCCCGGCTTCCCGACTAATCAGGAAGCCAGGTGGTGAATCATTACACGCCGCCTGGCTTCCTGAATGTGACTTCCGGTACTCGGTATTCAGTATCGGCGAGTACCAGAAAAAGAAAAAAAAAAATATCGGTACTCACTCGGTACCGAAATACAGGTATCGGTGCATCGCTAGTAACAATCACCAGTGCCGCTATGAGGCCCGGGGCACAGGGGGGCCCGGACAGGACATCCCCCTGATGCCGTTTATGCCGCCTGGGTCGCTATGGCATCTCAGGCTGCTGGCTGTCACTGGTGGCTGTGAGGAGGAATGCGCCGCTATTCACATGTGCAGACGCGCGTTCCTCCTCACAGCCGCTGCTGAGTCGGTGACAACCAGCAGCTTCAGAGGAGGTGGCTGGGCCCGTCGTCGGCAGCAATGGAGGAGGGGGTCTTAGCGATGGGGAGGCGGGGCCCGGCGATCAAGGAGGTGGGGCACAGTGACGGAGGAGGTGGGGCCTGCAAGCGATCGTGGAGGAGAAGGAGGCGGACAGAGGATCAGAGCAGACAGGTAGGAGGGCTTGACCGCCCACCTTAGACCCTGCGGAGTCACCATAGAGAGTCTATGGTGGGCTCTGCAGGGTCACTCTCAGGGCTGTTTGGGTTATCAGGTGGGCTTAACTAGAAAACACAGGTCCCCATACAAAATTTTGCTAGTAATTTCTAGTAACGCCCCTGATACAAATTGATTGAACACATAAGTTAGGTCCTCATATTTCATAGTTTCGGTTAGGGATACACTGATATCGTTTTTTTCGGTATCAAGTACCAGTACCGATATTTATCTTTCGGAACTCGCCGATACCGAGTACCAATACCGGTACTTCCCTAGGATAGAGCCAGCTTCCCTGGCAATCAGGAAGCTGGGCAGCCGGCTTGATGCTGATTGGCCGGCTTCCTTGCTAATCAGCATGGAGCTGGCCAAACAGCATGGAGCCAGCTTCCCGGCCAATCAGGAAGCCGAACGGAGAGTCATTACCTGCCGCCCGGTTTCCTGATTGGCCGCGATGCCGACTCCATGTTCCCTCGCGGCACTGCCAGTCAGAGGAAATCTCCCTCTGACTGGAATTTCCAGTATCGGGTAAGTATCGGAGCATTTGGGTGATTACGGATACTCGTCCAAATACTCGGTATCGGCACCTCATATCCTTAGTTTTGGTAAATATAAAGTTGACTGTATAAAGATGGTATGGTCAGATTGTAACATGTATGGTGACCCTGAGTTCCCATCCACACCATGGCGTTGCATGAACGACGTGTGTTGTGGTGGCACGCATTTGCGCTCAATCATTCATGTTTGTCATGTGTCCCCATTCATTTCAATGGGTTCTGAATGAGCACCGAACACAGGAAAGCAGTGCATGTAGCAAAATTTGCAACATGCGTTCTGCATTTCCCCCCCTGCGCGTACATGTGAATTTAAATGCGCACAGAGGTGCAGGAAAACCGCATGTTTGCCCGGCCGCATTTGGAGTGCCATTAACTAGTAATGGCACCACAAGTGCGCTTGGCGTTTTTGACACGTTCCGTGAATACGCATCAAGGCAGGCAGGTTTTCCCAAGTTTGGTGCGCATTCACTGAACGCAGTGGTGTAAACGGGTCCTTAGTGGGGATGCCCCTCACTGAACCTGGCCACCCACAACTCGAATTTTGACTGATTCCTTTTGAACTGGCTGACATTTGAGCTGTGGGTGGCCCTATCAGCACCACCTGCTTTGACAGAAGTCTATTTTTCAATCAACTTTTGTCGAAGGACTTTTGTCCATGTATCCAGTCAAATGCAGGCACTGTTCCAGTATTCAGCAGCCGTGGGAGAAGTGGCAGCTGAATACAATAGTCGGATGGGGAAATCTTCTTGTTATCTTCCTTGGATGGGGAAATAAACGGATTTCACTCCTTCTCCTGCAGGACTATCTGTAGGAAACACATCTTCCTGTCATGTCTCTAAGACAGGAAGTGAAGGGAAATGTCCCGAACAGGACACATACAGCATAAAACATGACAGGGGTTAGAATCCTTCCCTACGCTATCCAAAGTCAAAAACAAGTTTTGGCGTTAGGTATACTTTACCATTTATCAGGGGCTTACACACGGCCATCAGAAAGAGCACTAGTACAGGCAGTCCCCGAGTTACATACCCTGTTTCCCTGAAAATAAGACCTACCCCGAAAATAAGACCTAGTACTATTGGTACATCCGACTTACATACGACTCCTACCTACAAACGGAGGCTAGTACTGTACAGCAGGGGTAGTTGTAATGCTACCGCGCTTTTGCCGACGACGAGCGCCCGCCTTTTTGGGCCTGGTTCATAGTACTGTACGTACATTACAGGAAGTTGGCTCTTGTTAGACGTGCAGACGAGGGGTGCACGCCTCTTCTTCTCGGTCACTGTGAAGTTTTTACTGCTGTCTGTATCCTCATTAGATTGATATTAGATTAGTCCTTGAGACAACAGGAAGTGAGAGGAAATCTACCCCTAGGAAGGGAAATTCAGTCCTGTAAGCGTTATCATGAAGCTTTATCACCAATCCTTGTTTCCACAACAACCCAAAATTTTCAAAATCCAATTGTCACAGGGACAGAAAGTGAGGTGAAATCTTCTGAACAGGGGGACACACAGCAAAACTCACATTACTTGGAGTTAACCCTTCCCTATGCTATCTAAAGCTATCCATAAATTTTTTGGGTGGAGTTACACTTAAAAAATGTACCTGTTCCAACTTATATCCCCCACCACTAATTCTGGCATTCAACTTAAGAATAAACCCACAGTCCCTATCTTGTTCGTAACCCGGGGACTGCCTGTATGCTCCATGAGTGCTCCCATGTGTATGTAGGTAATGTGTACTGAGCCACATGATTCAATACACACAAGCACTGAGCTCAGTGTGAAATCAACAAAGACTTAGCACCCTGAGGGCCCATTCACACCACATCCAGATCATCTCCAGACCAGACCAGATTGTTTTCAGACCCAAAATGCATCCTAATGTATCCCTATGCTATTTCTGGCCTCTGTTCACACCAGCGCAGTCCGTTCCAGACCAGGCCAGAAAAACACTGCATGTCTCATTTTTTCTAGTCAGAATGCACCAGAAAATGGTGTGAACCTGCCCTTATTAACGTCTGGATGTATAAGGCTTACAACATGGTGACGTGCACACCTCGAGTTTCCACCCTTGGCTTGTAGCACGTTGACTCATGTTCACCACCACTAATTCTGGCATCAATATGGGTTGACAGGTCTCTTGCAGCCTGCTGCTTTGTGCTCAACGTGACGCTAAACTGAGTTAAATATTAAAAATGCATTCTAGTACCTTAACCACCTTCTGTCCGGCCTTGTAATTAAACGACTGAACTGTGGCTTCCTAGATGTTGGTGGATGCTTTAATGGGCGGCGCGCACGTGTGGGAAAACTGTCTTTTTCAACTGGGCCTGGGACCGGCACACCGGCTCTCTGAACAGAGATTGGAGGGAGATCAGCATACGATCTCCCGCCGAGCTCCTCTCCGGCCTCTGAATGCGGGAGTGATGTATATTACATCACTTCCGCATTCAGCTGTCCTTCTCCGGCTTCTGTAGCAGGAGAGAAGCTGGTAAAGCCGATCTCTGCTTCATCAGCTTCTTTGGGTGTCCCTAGGTGACAGGAGTCTAAAAGACCCCTGATGTCTCCATAAAGAGGACCTGTCACTGTAAATGTGATATCATATAGGGGGCTTCTTAGCATTCACATGATAACAAAGTGTAAAACAAAATTAAAGTAACATAAAAAACATTTTTAATGTCGCCGCCCCCCACCATACACATGCAATCATGGGTCAGGAGCGCCTACGTGTGAACATGATGATTGTACCCATTGTGCCCCACATGTTACATATCACCGTGAACGTCAGAGTGGGAGCAATAATTCTAGGGCCATTAATCACTGTTAACAATACATTCATGAGCGGTAAAAGATTTTAAAGTGTCGTCTATGGCCAATTGTGGGTATGGTCGTTTTTTTTCGGCGGCCGCACACAATTTTAAGGCTTGACATGTTTGGTGTCTGTTTTGGTGTCTGTTTACCCACGATGCATGACGGAATAAATGTCAGTCAAAGTACTGCAGCGCTTATTGAGAGCCGTGATAGAAGGATGGAGGGAGGATGGGATGATCTTGTTGATTCTGTTACCTGACAACCAATGCAGATCTTTCTTCTATTACAGGACATCTAGAAGACACACGTGGAGGACCATTACCAACAGACATCCACGAGGAGCAGACCGTTAAGTTGGCTATACAACTGTAAGCTGAACAAGAAAAATCACTTGGTCCCCCCCATAGACACTAAAGAGTGTGGAAGGAGGAATGTTCCCTGCCGGCTATTGTATTCTGGCAGCCGACACTTGCAGCTGTCTGATTGCCCAAACAGCAACTGCAGCTGATTGGCTGTAATTAATGCTCAGCTGACAATTTTCCACTGGGCTCCTTCGAGGAAAACGTTTGAGAAATCAACTTTTGCTGAGCTGGGTGCCAGCCATAAAATTGTTGCCAGCCATATCATTTCAATGGTTTCAGCAGGAAATGGTCAAAATCCATGTATGGCCAGCTTTATACATCAGGTAAGTAAACCAATCCTACAGCAGTGGTAGGCAACCTCGGCATGCCAGCTGTTGTGGAACTACAAGTCCCATGAGGCATTGCAAGGCATCACCACAGCTGGAGTGTTGAGATTGCCTACTTCTGTTCTACGGGGTAAAACATGGCCAAAACCCCTCCAGGTCTGCCACACACCCATAGGTGGGGGCACTGCACTTCATGCTCGACCTCCCCGCTTTTCATTTCTGTTTTCAGCTATTAGCTCATCATCGGTGTGGGAAGCATAGACAGCCCATGGCCACAGAATGAGATCATTCTACCCTGAGAGCCTGTGTGTGTGTGGGTGGGAGGGCCCCTGGCTGCGAAGAGACAGCAATGAGTAAGCAAGATATGGTCAGGGTGCTATGATGGAGCTCTGACTAACAGGAGAAGCAGCAACCAGTTCTACAGCCCAGCTATGTACTACGTAGTCTGCATGATACACGGATATCAGAGGAGACAAATGAGCGCATGTTATTTACAGGAAGTCATTCTTCTTTCTTATAACTACCTGCCCTCTAAAGGGAAATGAAAGAATTTCCTGCACTGGCTGCACGCTTTCCTATATTATAGTAATTATGTTTTATTAGGTCCCTAGAAATCCAGGCACCAGGTTCAATCATCCATTAGGGGTACATAAGTCTCATGTTGAAACTTTGAATAATTACAAGTCTGTCTGAATAAACTTTGGACAAACTACTGTTTGAGATCCGACGGCTACATCATGACCATTATCTGCTGTTTGGTTGATGATTTATTAGTGCGCTGAGATGATAAGTCCCCCTAACATTATTTATTATTTATTACAGGTATTTGTATAGCGCCGGCAATTTTACGCAGCGCTTTGTGGGCACTAAAACAAGCTCGCTCCCTGGGATGGACTACAATCTCAATACAGAATAGTAAACTAAACATGAGATTGTAGTCCATCACAGAGCTGAGCTTGGAGCGTTGACTACTCTACAACACACACAGGGACCATGAGGAACAAAAGTAGTCACCCTCCAGAAGGAAGGACAGTGTCAGCACCAATTCAGAGATGATTGAAAGATCTACAGCCGAGTGATACACAGATAAGATACATTTGTATTAATAGTTAAGGTATTTGAGTGTATTTTTGAGATTTAACTTAAATTTAGTGTCACTTTGTAAATATGTATTGTTAAATGTCAAAAAACCTATACTTCTGTGACTCGTAATCTGAAGATAATGAACACTTTATAGTAGGGATGCACCGATACCATTTTTTCGGTAACGAGTACCGATATTTATATTTCGGTACTATCGATACCGGATACCGCTACTTCCAGTAGCATGGAGCCAGCTTCCCAGGCAATCAGGAAGCCGGGCAGCGTGTCATTACCCACCGCCTGGCTTCTTGATTGCCCGGGAAGACAACACCGTGCTGTTTGGCCGGCTCGATGCTGATTGGCCGGGAAGCCCTTCCCAGCCAATCAGCATCGAGCGGGCCAAACAGATCTGATAATATGGTGACACAACCTCCACCCTGCAGACACCACATTCCCCTTACATTACACCCATATCCATCCTTAGGAACAGTCAATGTCCCTCGGCCAGCCGAACAGACTCCGCTCTCCGAGCCACTTTACATCTCCCGGGTCTGCCCACATCTCAGTCTCACGAGATGTACAAACGCCGCCTGACTCTGGTCTGTGTACAGCGCCCGCATCTGCGAAGTGAAGCATTGAAGCCGGCAGGGGTGGAGGAGAGAGCTGTCACAGCAGCATGGGCGAGCGGTGAGGAGAGAAAGATCCGCCGGCTGTCAGATCCTGGCCAAGCAGCTCTCTCTCTCCTCAGCGCTCGGCCATGCTGCTGTAACAGCTCTCTCCTTGTGTGCCCCCCGCCGGCTGCATCGATTTACTTCTCCTCAGATCCCCGCTGCCTCTGTCCATACAGATGGGGAAAGCAGCGGGGATCCAGAGGAGAAGCTGAAGGCTGTGCAGCCCCACTTCTCACTGCCATGCTGAGCCCTGGCTGCGTCCCCCCTAGATTTATTTTAATGTTATATTGTATTGCTGTTTACAACCTGCCTCAGTTACTGGAACTGCTAATTGTGTTTCATCCTATGTTAGAAGCGCAATGAAGCTGCTTGCCATCACTTTGAAACCTGACCTCTGATGTACCTATACAAAAACACCTTACTTGGCCCACAAATGATGCTGAGCCTCCATGATGAAAATGCCTTGATGGGTGGTTGTCAATCTGGAGGAGTGGGTGTCCACAGGCAGGGTGCGCTTGCATGCAGACCACACTAGGTAACGTCCACATGTGATCTGAGCCTCCATGATTGAAAGAACTAAAATCCAATGAAAGGGCTAGATATTCCTGGATGTCCTCCAGCCAGGAAATGAGGCAAGGTCTATCTGACTTGCTGCAGCTTCTGATGCACATTCTGAGAAGCTCGCAGCATGCAATAAAATTAAGGTAAGTGTTGTCGTCAGGAGAGGAGCCGCTACAACTGTGCAAGGCAGGGCTGGAGTTCCCCTTTAAGCAGATTTGCCATTTGACACAGAATCAGTGATGTTTCTGGGGCATTCACTGTCACAGCTGTAGGTGCCTTTTAAACCTGAAACGATTATCTGTAGCTGTTCCAGGAATGACACGCGGCGTCATAGTATAGACTCTCCATAAAGGTGCACGTGTCTACTTATAAGGGTCATGCATTCCTCTCCCCAGATGCACAGCAGTGGACCAGTTTGGTCCTGATAGGAATTTATAGGCCGGATATCAGAGAACTAATTCAGCAGTCAAGGAAACATTTCTCGGTGTGGAAAATGTCCGGACACATCCACTGTACACTTCTATTACATAGGCCATTCATTCATCCTGACCCACCCCCGGCACACTCCCACCTCTTCCCACATGCACTGGCTCCCCATTGAGCAGGAAGCCACCAGACCCCTCCAGATGTGTCTTCCACAGGACACTGTGCGCAAATAGAATTACTGGCCTTCTGTTTGTACAGACTGAAGTATGCACGGGTCACAGCAACAACATACTAGAACTGACTGGGTTTATGGTCTTCTCTAAACATATTTAGCTATTTTTCTCTCATATATATTCACCCCCCTTGGCATTTGTCCTATTTTGCTGCATTAATGCCTGGAGTTAAAATTGATTTTTTGGGGGGTTTGTATCATTTGATTTACACAACACGCCTACCACTTTGAAGATGCAACATATTTTTTTATTGTGGTGTACAGCAATCTTTAAGTCATGACACAGATTCTCAATTGCATTGAGGTCTGGGCTTTGACTAGGCCATTCCAAGCCATTTAAATGTTTCCCCTTAGACCACTTGAGTGTTGCTTTAAGAGAACCTTAACCACTTGCTGCCTGGAGCAATTTTTAACATTTGCACACACATGATAAAATCTGAATTTTTGGCTAGAAAACGGCTTCAGACCCAGGCCTGGATTCCCCACAAGGCCAGGCCTCGGGGCGGCAGGGCACAGAGGGGCGGCAGCGGTGTGGAATCCTGCGATGCCCGTAACATAAAGTTCCGGGCGCCGGGCGGTAAGTTGCCTTCTACTTTTAGTCCTGCTTTGGGAAGGCAGGACTAAATGTAATGTGGGGAAGCCGCTTGGTTGTTTACAAGTGATCGCGGCGATGTCACCAATGTGGGAAGCAGAGCGGCAGGGTTAAAACTAACCCTGCCGCTCCGTGTATACAGTGAGAGAGGAGAGCTGTGCTCTTCCTCTCTCACCTGTCATAGGAGTTCCAGCACAGTGCTGTGCTAGAACTCCTGTATTGGAGGTGACAGG
>NW_017306284.1:2605243-2613695 GCF_000935625.1 Nanorana parkeri | reverse complement strand
ATACAGATCCAACTACATTGGCCTATACACATACAGCACAGCAATGAAGTAATAAAATGAACTAGGATCACACTAATCCAGCACGTTATTAATCTCACGTGCCCCACTCAATATGGCCGCCGCTTGAGTGGGGCAACTCAGAATAATAACATGCTGGATTAGTGTGATCCTAGTTCATTTTATTACTTCATTGCTGTGCTGCATGTGTATAGGCCAATGCCTTGGCTGGCGCTCATGCAGAAAGTTTATTGGGCAAACTCACCGGCCCAAGTGGCTCCGTGGGCTAACGGACATCAACGTCACCGGACTCCTCCCCCCTTCCCTTCGTTAGCCGTCACGGACATCAACGTCACCGGACTCCTCCGGTGACGTCGATGTCCGTGACGTCACCGGATCGCCGACGGGTCTCCCGGAAGCCGGCGGAGAGGGGAGTGTATTCATTAGCGATCAAAATAATTTTAATCGATCAAAAAGTTTAACGATTAATCAAGAAATTAATATTTAATTTCCACAGCCCTAAAAAAAAATTTAAAAAAGGGTTTTTAACAAATTAAGTTAAGTAACCAAAAAATGTTAAATCTTTTTTGGAGGTGTTTTTACATTTTTTTTTATTCCTTTCCTGCGTACACACACATACTAATGCAAACACGCATCAGGTGCTCCCATGTACAGAAACAACAATTGCACCACACGTTAGGTAGAACAATAATTCTCGGGCCAATATTCATGGTTAACTCTAAACTGATGACTTGTACAGGTTTTTGTAGCGTCGCCTATGGACAATTTGGGGTACCGTATTTTTTCACCGTTTTGCAGGCGCGCACAATTTTCCAGATTGGCATGTTAGGTCTCCATTTACTCGGGACACCCTCATTTTTTATATTTTACAAAAAATTGGGTATTATCTAGTGTTTTTGTGCACAGAAATGAACTTAAGGGCAATTTGTCACTGATATTGTGGGTTTGATAAAGAGTTGCACTAATATCATGAGATATAAAAATTAGCAACTGCCAGCATTTTATTCTACAGGGTCTCTACAGGAAATATACAATCCTGGGGGGTGTTAAGTAATCACCCTACAACGTGGATTATATTTATAACATGAAATACAAAGATGGCTACGGTTAAACCATTTTTTGAATCTTTGGAAGGAATCTGATTGGTGGTAATGCAGGGAGAGTGAAAGTAAAGCCGGCCGAACCTGCCTCGAATTCCTCTTGTTCAGCCCCTAAAGTCCATTGATTCCCCCATCCATGCTAAACAGGCAGGATGGAGGAATCCCTGATGCCATGTGGAGCAGCGGCTGCATCTGAATCGTATAAAAAATTCGATGGATTAGTGGCAATTTCGTACTAAAAACAAACAAACTGAGTTAGGTACCTGGTAACTCGGTTTCCAGGAATCTTCCAGGACAGCATCTGAGAGATAGTCTCCTCCCACCTGAAACAGGAAACACATCACATACACCAAATAAAAGGGCACCTGCCCCCAGCATACCTCGGTTAATTTAATAGAACCGAAGGATACCCATAAGCTTAGACATATACATATTCCCAAGGGTGGGAACCATGCTGTCCTGGAAGATTCCTGGAAACCGAGTTACCAGGTACCTAACTCAGTTTTTCCCAAGTAATCTTCCAGGACAGCATCTGAGAGAATAGGCAAGAACCCATACTCACATGGTTTAGGGTGGGCTAACTGCTTGCAGGACCTTCCTACCAAAATCTTGGTCTTCCCTAGCAACCACATGCTTACGGTAGTGCTTAACGAAAGTTTGGAAGCTGGTCCAAGTCGCAGCCCGACAGATGTGATCGGGGGTCGCTCCTGCCCTTTCAGCCACTGATGAAGCCCAGGCCCTTGTAGAATGCGCCGTCACATTCTGTGGTGGTGTCATACCTTTAAGCCTATAAGCTTCCGATATTGCCAGTTTTATCCATCTGGCTATTGTACCCTTAGATGCCCTCAAGCCCTTTTTAGCGCCCGAAAACAGGAGTAATAGGTTGTTGGACTTCCTCCAGCTACTGGTTCTGTCCAAATACTCCCAAATGCATCGCCTGACATCAATGCCCGTCAGTCTCTTCTCTTCCGATGTAACTGGGTTAGGGTGAAAGGAAGGGATAACTACGGTACCTCCTGTGTCCTATGAAACGTGGAAGCCACCTTTGGCAGGAACCCCGGGTCTGGCTTGAGGATAATCCTGTCTGCATGAACAATGCAATACGGTTTGGCCATGGAGAACGCATGAATCTCGCTTACCCTCCTGGCTGATACAATCGCTATCAGCAGAGCCACTTTTAGTGTGAGAAGTTTTATCGAGCAGTCCCCGATAGGCTCAAAGGGGGGTCCAACGTAACTTTGGAGTACCACTGACAGATCCCACGAGGGATAGTTCTTAATCGGAGGTGGTCGATGGCGGCCCGTGGCCTTCAGGAACCTCTTGATCAGAGGTTCCTCAGCTAATCTAGTCTCCAGATACACCGAAAGTGCCGATACTTGCACTTTAAGCGTACTACAGGACAAGTTCACATCCGCCCCCCCCTGCAAAAACTCCAACACCGCCACAACTACAGGTTTACAGCTCATTCCGTTAAGGAGCCTACAGGAAGTGAAAGTCTTCCAGATCTTGTTGTAAATTGCGGAAGTAGTTGGTTTCCTACTAATGAGCAGAGTGGCTATGACTTTGTCCGAGAGCCCTTTGTTTAATAGGATCTCCCTCTCAGAATCCAAGCCGCCAGATTGAGTGCATCTGGATGAGGATGCCGTACTGGGCCCTGGGACAGCAAGTCCTGGACTATTGGCAGAATCCAAGGAGGTGCCACACTGAGGTTGCGAAGAGTCGCGAACCACGGTCTCTTTGGCCACCAAGGAGCCACAAGAATGAGGGTCACCCGCTCCTGTACCACCTTCAATATAACTCGGGGGAAAAGCGTATGCCAGCTGAAAACCCCATGGGTGGGCAAACGCGTTCACTCCCAGGGCTCCGTCCCCCGGACACAGGGAAAAAAATTTCTCTACCTTCCTGTTTTCTCTGGTTGCAAACCGGTCTATATCTGGGGTCCCCCACTTCCTCCTCAGCATTAGGAACGTATGGTCGTTCAGTGCCCATTCTGATGGGCGAATGCGTTTCCTGCTTAGGAAATCGGCTAAGGAATTCAGCGTCCCTTTTAGATGAACCACTGTGAGGGATAACAGTTTGAGTTCCGCCCAGGCCAGAATCTCTTGGGACAGGGCCAGCAGATGCCGTGACCTCGGGCCCCCCTGCCTGTTTATATAGGCAACCGCCATGGCATTGTCCGACCGGACTGCCACGTGAGAGCCACTGATTCCCGTTTCGAACTCGCCAAGGGCCAGTCCGATGGCTTTCAATTCTCGGATGTTGGAGGATTTCCGACGCCAATCGGGATCCCACTTCCCTTGGGCTAAGTGCTCCTCCCAATGGGCGCCCCAGCCCCAGGCACTGGCATCTGTGGTGTTGTCACTTGTTGTGGCACCCTCCACAGCCTTCCACCGTTCAGATTTTTTCTCTCTAACCACCAGGTGAGAGATACCTTTACCTGACCTGGGACCTGGATACACTCGCCCAGCGTCTCTTGTTCGCCGCCCCAATTCTGCAAAAGAAACGCTTGAAGCGTTCTTGAATGGAGCTGTGCCCAAGACACTGCTGGGATCGCCAAGGTCATAAGACCCAGGAGAAGCATTATCACCCTGAAGGACACCTCGTTTGAAAGATACAAGGACAGAGTCAACTCCGCTATTCTTTCCCGTTTGTCCTCTGGGAGAAACAGACGAGATACCTTGGAATCTATCCGGTACCCCAGGAAAGTAATATCCTGTGTTGGCTGCAGCTGGGATTTCTCCCCATTGATCAGCCAGCCTAGCCCCTGTAGGTGTGCATCTGCCAGATCCAGATTCCCCTTGAGGGTCTCCCGAGAGTGGCTGAAGAACAACAGGTCGTCCAGGTAGGGGATAACCTCGATCGCCTGAAGCCTCAGTGGAGAAGGAGCCTCTGCCAACACCTTTGTAAAGAGTCTTGGCGCAGAAGAAAGACCGAAAGGAAGAGCTCTGTATTGATAGTGAGCTGTCCCCAGGGGTCCTTTTATCGCAAATCTGAGGAGTTGCTGCGACTGCTCTCTGATTGGTAGATGGAGATACGCATCCTTTAAGTCTATTTTTGCTAGAAACACCAGCTGGGACAACAGGTTTCTTACTGAGTAAATAGATTCCATACGGAACCTCTTGTACCGGACCACCCTGTTCAGGGGTTTCAAATTTAGTATTAGCCTGGCACTGCCCGAGGGCTTCCTCCTTACAAAGAGATGGGAGTAGCATCCCATTCCCCTTTCCCCTACTGGTACCGGGCAAATTACTTCCTGGTCCATGAGGTTCTGCAAGGCTAGTACCATCATTTGGGCCTTGTCTGGATTTTTTGAAAGGAAAGTCATGAGAAAACTGGCAGGAGCTGGTTTCAATAACTCTATCCTGTAACCCCACTGGATCAGGTTCAAGATGAAACCGCTGTTCGTGACCTCCTGCCACTGCAGGGCAGTCATTGGGGTTTTGCTTGGGCCTGGGCGGGGGAAAAACTAAACCCACTTTTGCCTTTCCCCTTCTTAAACGCCCATTTCTTGCCCTGGTCCTGCTTTTTACCCCTTCTGTTCGTTCGGGCAAGTTGACCTCGAAAGGGCTTCCTACGTTGTTTGTTTGCTAAGGGGAACCCTTTCCTCTTGTCGGAAGACCTGTCTAGAACTGCCTCCAGCTCTTGACCCCGCTGCCACTGGCTCCCACGCCTTTCTGCTGGCATGGTCGCTGACCAATGCGAAGCTCCACGCTCTCCACCCCTGCTCCGATTGCTCCCACAAGGTTCTCCGCCGGGTAGCTGACCCTCTCTCCAGGGTCTGATTAGTGCCATGGGCGAGCGGGACTCATCCCTCTTATGGCCGGACCGGAAATGTGTCATTTACAGCCTCCACCCGCAGTACCGCCCCCGGCCTGTGACCGCTTCCGCTCGGCGGCGTCCGACGTCATTTCTGTGCGCCTTCTCCCCACGAGCCTCTGACCGAAGTGGCTGATCAAGAAACAGCCTGTAATGCGCCAGGCTCCCCGCTGCTACTACACAACCGTGTGTACCGAAACAGCGGCAGAGGTGGGGTGTGATCTTAACAGACCGGCGGGCTTACTCCTGACTTTGTCCGAGTCTTGCGGGTGTACACATCAGACCGCCAAAGTCCCCCTAGAAGGCAGCTGTAACCCCTGCTAGCTGGGAAAAGCTCCACTGGAGCCGTCACAAAAGGAGGATGGTTGCCCTCTTAAAAGAGAGAAACCTCAGGGCCAATTCACCCCTAAGGGTAGGACAGGATGGGGGCTGCCCTAGGGATCTTACCCAGGTATCTCCAAGACCGCTGGCCCCAAAGGAAGGAGATATCAGAGCAGCTGGCCCCTGCCACATGCACGCAGGCCTATACAGAAAACAACAAAATATCCGTCACATTTCTGTGGTGGTCACATGCTCCTGTTAGGCCGAGGAAACACAAATAACTGAGGTATGCTGGGGGCAGGTGCCCTTTTATTTGGTGTATGTGATGTGTTTCCTGTTTCAGGTGGGAGGAGACTATCTCTCAGATGCTGTCCTGGAAGATTACTTGGGAAATCACAACATGAACACTGCACATGCGCAAACCAAAATCCATTCTGTCGATCTACGAAATTTGACCACTTAGTATTGCTAATGAATATAAATCTACATTGGTCTGTGCATGATGGGGAAGTCCTGTCGAAATTGAACGTGAGGGGGGTTCCATGACGGGGCGCAAGAAATCAAATGACAATCATAAGTTGTATGCTTAACAAAACTTTATTGCGCATCAAGCCACTGGAAAAAAAATAATATGTCCTTGATTTTTTTTGCCGGTTGGTTGAGAGTTCTGGTTGCTTGAATGCTGGATAATGAGGAGTTTACTTAGATTAATAAAGTGGATTTTCAGATTTTAGTGCATCAGCCGTGTTTGCCATTGTCATTTCAAGCCTGATGAAGGGGACCCTGTGTGCCCCCGAAACGTTGCTATTTGTTTTGACATAAAGTGTCAATAAACAGATGTGTTCTTCACTTCAATATGGTGTGCTGGTGACATCTTTAACAAGTTTCGGTATTGGCGGCGCCATCCGCGGTCACTTCGAGCACCCACGCTGACAGGGATACCCGGTGAGGAGTGCAGCAGGATTCTGGAATACATATGCAGCATTAGCAGATCACAGGCTGGTTTCTAGAAAGGTCATGTAAGGGTCCTAGAAAGGTCATGTAAGGGTCCTAGAAAGGTCATGTAAGGGTCCTAGAAAGGTCATGTAAGGGTCCTAGAAAGGTCATGTAAGGGAATATATAAGAGACCACAACCAGTAAAATGAGGAAGTGATGGTATCACATTTCTGAACACAGGAAAAAGATGCAGAAAACATTCAGCGTCTGTTATCTCTCTACTATAACTTAGGCCCTGACCAATCCCAGGAGCCAGGTCGCCAATGCTTCCTACAAATTACAGCCGGCGCCTATATTTTTCGGCCTCATTAAGGGCTTGTTCACACTATATATACAGTACATTCCAGTGCGGCTAGCTGCTGGAACGCACTGTGTCGCATACTGGCCGGCTTCTTGCGCTCTGGGGTGGGAGGGGGCGTAGCAGTGCATTGAAGTAAATGGCACCGCAACCACGCCCTCTGCCCGCAGTGCGATCGCCCGCACCAGAACGCAATGGGGGGATTTCCTAAGGCTGGAGCAACTGTGCATGACAACCAATCAGCTTCTAGCTTTAAAGGAGAATTATGAGGCGAGTGATTTTCACTCAGCCTCAAAATCTGAGCCGACCTGTGACAGTGAAACTGTCACAGGTCGGCTCAGTAGATCGGGAAGTGATCGAACACATACCGTCGCTCGCTTACTTCTCGATATATCTGTGCAGAGAGCCGTGACTGTCACTCACGGCTCCCTGCAGGGATTCCCCCCTCCCCGATCTGCCAGCGCTGTCTGGCGGAACGGACGGGGAAGGGCACAACAGGCTCTGCCTCTGGATAGGAATAGCCAGCTGTCCCTCACGCAGCTGGGTGGATCCAGACAGTATTGGTGGGGATCCGTTCCGGGTGCGGCGCCTCAGTATAGCGTGAGCTGAAGTTTGCGGTATACTGAGCTTTAGTGTGTGTCCCCCCGTGACCCTTAGGCCTTGTTCACACCAAATGCAGAGCAGATCTGGTCAGGTTTCTGCACACGCACACTAGTCTTTTAGATGTGTTTTTGGCTAAAAAAAATATATATATATTTTTTAAGTTTAATATGGCCTTTCAGTGCGTTCGAGGCATTTGCATGCGTTTTTGATGCGTTTGCAGATCCAGAGCAGGTAAAATAGGGCATGTGAACTAGAGCAAAAAATACCATTGGAATACATTGGACGCAGTTTTGATCCGATCTGCACCTGCTCTGCGCTTGGTGTGAACAAGGCCTTAGGAGAACTATGGGGAAAAGCCCAGACCCCATAGTTCTCCTTTAAGTTTCAAAGCTTAACTGAAGAAAGTAAAGACAGAAGCCGATTGGTCGCCATGCACAGCTGCTCCAGTTTAAATAAATTCCGCTGACTGTATCACAATTTTCCATGTCACCCCCAACACACTCACACGGAGTGAACAGGGCACATAGAGAACAATTGTTTCTTCGCCGTCTTTGCGTCAATCAGTGTGAAAATGCCGCCCTGGAACTCTGCCGCTTCCACTAGTTATCCATCACTGGAACAGCAGCAACTAAACAATGAAATGGTGCAAACCTAGGCAGGAGGGTTGTTTTGGAAGCTCAGATCTCTGCCATGACTTAAGTGGGTGAAAGGTTATCCAACAATAATAAAAGTCGGCCTGTGTGTAACATGACCGTGCTGAGAGTATGGCAGCAGGGAACAAAGGCCGGGAGGGGGGACTGTGACCAGAGATTGTGTGGTCTCTGGCAGGGGGATGGATGGAGACGTGACAATTAGTCACACACCCTCCCTGCCCCCTCTCGCTCTCTATCCCCTGTACGAGACGAGTGAGGAGGATGCTGGGGATGCTGCATCACTATGGGACTTCCCAGGCTTCTGCTCAGCCCCGGGATTGTGTACCACGCAGTGACTCCCGCTCTACCACGCCGCTTAGCAGCAGCTGATCACGCGCTGACTCGCCTCTGATTGGCTGACTCGCCACACACCTATGCCGCCCATTGGACGCCTCTCTCCCCGCCCACGGCTACGTTGTGTGAGCCTTAGTACTATCTGAATGGAGCAGCTGGGAGAGCTGAGGACAGCGGAGATTAGGCAGCCAGTGCGCACGGTACGGTCTGCAGCATCCAGAGACGAACGGGGAGCCATGCTCAGCTACAGCACGGTGAGTGATCAGTCATCATGGGGGACATTGCCCTAGCAATCAGGGTACTTGTAGTTCCTC
>NW_017306284.1:2599322-2602644 GCF_000935625.1 Nanorana parkeri | reverse complement strand
AGCTTACTCCTGACTTTGTCCGAGTCTTGCGGGTGTACACATCAGACCGCCAAAGTCCCCCTAGAAGGCAGCTGTAACCCCTGCTAGCTGGGAAAAGCTCCACTGGAGCCGTCACAAAAGGAGGATGGTTGCCCTCTTAAAAGAGAGAAACCTCAGGGCCAATTCACCCCTAAGGGTAGGACAGGATGGGGGCTGCCCTAGGGATCTTACCCAGGTATCTCCAAGACCGCTGGCCCCAAAGGAAGGAGATATCAGAGCAGCTGGCCCCTGCCACATGCACGCAGGCCTATACAGAAAACAACAAAATATCCGTCACATTTCTGTGGTGGTCACATGCTCCTGTTAGGCCGAGGAAACACAAATAACTGAGGTATGCTGGGGGCAGGTGCCCTTTTATTTGGTGTATGTGATGTGTTTCCTGTTTCAGGTGGGAGGAGACTATCTCTCAGATGCTGTCCTGGAAGATTACTTGGGAAATCACAACATGAACACTGCACATGCGCAAACCAAAATCCATTCTGTCGATCTACGAAATTTGACCACTTAGTATTGCTAATGAATATAAATCTACATTGGTCTGTGCATGATGGGGAAGTCCTGTCGAAATTGAACGTGAGGGGGGTTCCATGACGGGGCGCAAGAAATCAAATGACAATCATAAGTTGTATGCTTAACAAAACTTTATTGCGCATCAAGCCACTGGAAAAAAAATAATATGTCCTTGATTTTTTTTGCCGGTTGGTTGAGAGTTCTGGTTGCTTGAATGCTGGATAATGAGGAGTTTACTTAGATTAATAAAGTGGATTTTCAGATTTTAGTGCATCAGCCGTGTTTGCCATTGTCATTTCAAGCCTGATGAAGGGGACCCTGTGTGCCCCCGAAACGTTGCTATTTGTTTTGACATAAAGTGTCAATAAACAGATGTGTTCTTCACTTCAATATGGTGTGCTGGTGACATCTTTAACAAGTTTCGGTATTGGCGGCGCCATCCGCGGTCACTTCGAGCACCCACGCTGACAGGGATACCCGGTGAGGAGTGCAGCAGGATTCTGGAATACATATGCAGCATTAGCAGATCACAGGCTGGTTTCTAGAAAGGTCATGTAAGGGTCCTAGAAAGGTCATGTAAGGGTCCTAGAAAGGTCATGTAAGGGTCCTAGAAAGGTCATGTAAGGGTCCTAGAAAGGTCATGTAAGGGAATATATAAGAGACCACAACCAGTAAAATGAGGAAGTGATGGTATCACATTTCTGAACACAGGAAAAAGATGCAGAAAACATTCAGCGTCTGTTATCTCTCTACTATAACTTAGGCCCTGACCAATCCCAGGAGCCAGGTCGCCAATGCTTCCTACAAATTACAGCCGGCGCCTATATTTTTCGGCCTCATTAAGGGCTTGTTCACACTATATATACAGTACATTCCAGTGCGGCTAGCTGCTGGAACGCACTGTGTCGCATACTGGCCGGCTTCTTGCGCTCTGGGGTGGGAGGGGGCGTAGCAGTGCATTGAAGTAAATGGCACCGCAACCACGCCCTCTGCCCGCAGTGCGATCGCCCGCACCAGAACGCAATGGGGGGATTTCCTAAGGCTGGAGCAACTGTGCATGACAACCAATCAGCTTCTAGCTTTAAAGGAGAATTATGAGGCGAGTGATTTTCACTCAGCCTCAAAATCTGAGCCGACCTGTGACAGTGAAACTGTCACAGGTCGGCTCAGTAGATCGGGAAGTGATCGAACACATACCGTCGCTCGCTTACTTCTCGATATATCTGTGCAGAGAGCCGTGACTGTCACTCACGGCTCCCTGCAGGGATTCCCCCCTCCCCGATCTGCCAGCGCTGTCTGGCGGAACGGACGGGGAAGGGCACAACAGGCTCTGCCTCTGGATAGGAATAGCCAGCTGTCCCTCACGCAGCTGGGTGGATCCAGACAGTATTGGTGGGGATCCGTTCCGGGTGCGGCGCCTCAGTATAGCGTGAGCTGAAGTTTGCGGTATACTGAGCTTTAGTGTGTGTCCCCCCGTGACCCTTAGGCCTTGTTCACACCAAATGCAGAGCAGATCTGGTCAGGTTTCTGCACACGCACACTAGTCTTTTAGATGTGTTTTTGGCTAAAAAAAATATATATATATTTTTTAAGTTTAATATGGCCTTTCAGTGCGTTCGAGGCATTTGCATGCGTTTTTGATGCGTTTGCAGATCCAGAGCAGGTAAAATAGGGCATGTGAACTAGAGCAAAAAATACCATTGGAATACATTGGACGCAGTTTTGATCCGATCTGCACCTGCTCTGCGCTTGGTGTGAACAAGGCCTTAGGAGAACTATGGGGAAAAGCCCAGACCCCATAGTTCTCCTTTAAGTTTCAAAGCTTAACTGAAGAAAGTAAAGACAGAAGCCGATTGGTCGCCATGCACAGCTGCTCCAGTTTAAATAAATTCCGCTGACTGTATCACAATTTTCCATGTCACCCCCAACACACTCACACGGAGTGAACAGGGCACATAGAGAACAATTGTTTCTTCGCCGTCTTTGCGTCAATCAGTGTGAAAATGCCGCCCTGGAACTCTGCCGCTTCCACTAGTTATCCATCACTGGAACAGCAGCAACTAAACAATGAAATGGTGCAAACCTAGGCAGGAGGGTTGTTTTGGAAGCTCAGATCTCTGCCATGACTTAAGTGGGTGAAAGGTTATCCAACAATAATAAAAGTCGGCCTGTGTGTAACATGACCGTGCTGAGAGTATGGCAGCAGGGAACAAAGGCCGGGAGGGGGGACTGTGACCAGAGATTGTGTGGTCTCTGGCAGGGGGATGGATGGAGACGTGACAATTAGTCACACACCCTCCCTGCCCCCTCTCGCTCTCTATCCCCTGTACGAGACGAGTGAGGAGGATGCTGGGGATGCTGCATCACTATGGGACTTCCCAGGCTTCTGCTCAGCCCCGGGATTGTGTACCACGCAGTGACTCCCGCTCTACCACGCCGCTTAGCAGCAGCTGATCACGCGCTGACTCGCCTCTGATTGGCTGACTCGCCACACACCTATGCCGCCCATTGGACGCCTCTCTCCCCGCCCACGGCTACGTTGTGTGAGCCTTAGTACTATCTGAATGGAGCAGCTGGGAGAGCTGAGGACAGCGGAGATTAGGCAGCCAGTGCGCACGGTACGGTCTGCAGCATCCAGAGACGAACGGGGAGCCATGCTCAGCTACAGCACGGTGAGTGATCAGTCATCATGGGGGACATTGCCCTAGCAATCAGGGTACTTGTAGTTCCTCCAATGGGGTTCTATGTATTCATCTGTAGGTGGTGGGTGACT
>NW_017306284.1:2596676-2598800 GCF_000935625.1 Nanorana parkeri | reverse complement strand
TGGGGGGTGGGGGGGGGGGGCACATAATGGCATTGTAGCTGACTAGCAGAGATGGGTCAGTCTTTGCAATCATTGTAGGGCATGATGATACTTGTAGTTCCTCAGGTGTGCTTGTTTGGTGGCTGATCACACTGAAGCTCAGGCAGAGGGGGTGAGGCAGTCCTAGTAATCCTTGCCACAACAGGACTTGTAGTTCCTCTGATGGGATATATAGACAGATCTATTCATCTAGGAGTATGGGGAGGGTTGGGGGCACACCATGTATATAATGGCATTGTGAGGTTCTGCTGCAGATGAGATCATTAAGGGCATGATGGTACTTGTAGTTCATCTGATGGAATATATAGATATATCCAGGAGTATTGGGGGGGGTGAGGATGACCCTGGGGGGTTGGGGGGCACACCGTGTATATAATGGCATTGTGTGGTTCTACTGCAGATGAGATTAAGGGCATTATGGTACTTGTAGTTCCTCAGGTGTGCTTGTTTGCAATTGTAGGCAAGGCAGGGGTACTAGGATCACCAAGATCATTTCATGGATCTGCAGCAGAGATGAGACACTCCTAGCAAACCATTCCAGGGCTTGATGGTACTTGTAGTTCCTCAGGTGTGGCTGATGACAGTGAAGCTCAGAAGATATACAATGGTAGTGGTGTATAGTTCTCCAGCAACAGTCCTAGCAATCCCTGCCAGGGCATGATGATACTTGTAGTTCCCCAATTGATGTATGTATGTGTGTGTCAGTCCTAGCAATCATTGCAGGGCATGATGATACTTGTAGTTCCCCAATTGATGTATATGTATGTGTGTCAGTCCTAGCAATCATTTCAGGGCATGATGATACTTGTAGTTCCTCTGGTGCGATTGCTTTGGCAAGATGTATTGAACAATGGCATCTATAGACAGATGTATGTGGATGATATACACACACAGACCTGTTTCTGCTCATATGCAGAGAGCTCCCAGCACCGGTCAGTGATACTTTGTCTTCTTTTTGGCTGCCTGCAAGACCTGCTGGGTACCGGAGAGGCTGCATAAGAGATGCATGGTCTGTACTTGTGACAATGCTTAGTTAGCAGTTCTTTGTGACAACAATGTGAGCTCCGGGGACAAGTGCTGGCTTGCTCTGGGTCAGTCTTGCTCTTACATAAAGTCTATTTATAACACGGTCCCCAGCCCACCATGGGGAACCATGGCGTCCTCATCTTAACACCCCAGGATAAAAGGATTTTTGTGAGACGTTTTTAGTTGAGTCCAATGAGAGTTGGAAAGGACAGTCACATGACTAAAATACAGGTACTTATCCTTGCGTTAAAGCTTTGTGAATTGAACGTGATGTCCCCAGCATGACCTCACTCGCAGCCAGCTTCTAGCCACAGGCCGGTTGTGATAATTTTTTAGGTCTGTCCGTGTTCCCCCGTGGCAGCGGTGCTCGCAGAGTCGGCCAGGCGCCCCGGGCTGTGTATGTGTGTGCTCCGGAGTGTCGGCCAGGCGCCCCGGGCTGTGTATATGTGTGCTCCGGATTGTCGGCCAGGCGTCCCGGGCTGTGTATGTGGGCTCGGATTGTCGGCCAGGCGTCCCGGGCTGTGTATGTGGGCTCGGATTGTCGGCCAGGCGTCCCGGGCTGTGTATGTGGGCTCGGATTGTCGGCCAGGCATCCCGGGCTGTGTATGTGTGTGCGGATCAGAAAGTAGGTGAAAGGTTGCTGAGCGGCGGTTCGCCGGGTTCATGCTTCCTGTGTGTCGCAGGGCAGCAGCTGATCACGCTTCCTTCACGTGCACGCCCAGAGGAGCTTCAGCCAATGGCTGGGAGGACCGCCCGGGCCCGTCAGCCAATGGGCGTATTTGGGGTTCGCCCATTGGCTGAGGCCAGCCAGCCGCTTGTTTGTGTAACTGGGCTTGGAGAATAACACAAAGGTTTACGTGAAGGCAGTGGGTGTAGTGTGTCTTAGCCCAGAGAGTCACATGACCAGCCCTGGAGGGAGGCCAAGTAGGGCTGTGTGGGTGGAGGGGAGTGGGGGTTTAAAATAATGACCCGACCAATGGCGCCTTTGCATTATATGACGGTGTGAGAAAACAATGCTCCCTTTTTTTAATACTTTGCACAGCTGAAAATAAAAGTTTG
>NW_017306284.1:2569724-2596611 GCF_000935625.1 Nanorana parkeri | reverse complement strand
CGGGCATGAATGGAGTTTGCGTGTTCTGCGTGTGCAAAGACATGCTCGCAGGCTAATTGGCTGTTGTCTAATAATCCCAACTGTAGATCCCTGTAACACTACATCGCGTGGCCAGTGTAACCCTGGTACATATTTCAGGCATGGAGCCACAGAAGGTTCCAAGGTTAGATGTGCACCAAAGATCACAACACGGTCATGGTAGTAGGGATGGGGGCTGGGAAGACATTCGGGAGGACATTTGCTTCTCCGCAGTTGTGGAACTACAAGTCACAGAGTTTCTGGATAAAGGAAATAGATTTTCATAAACTGGTAGAAATGTATCAAAATCTGAAGCAGTTGCCCATAGCAACCAATCAGCTTCTCCATTCTGTATGTTAAGCTTTGAAAATGAAAGGTGGGTGCTGATTGGTTGCCATTGCTTCTCCTATGTGATTGGGATTCCTGTGTGTTCAGGTTACAAGGGCCGCCCGCCTACTGGAGTCCCTGAGATGATAAAAATAAGCTGCTGGTAAAAATACAAACGTTTAACAAATAAAGCTGAGCTGGTTGGAAGTAATTTCCGAGGTATATTTAAAGTAAAGTTCCTCTTCTATAACTGAGAAGGTATAGAACTCTAAAAACTTTCCTTTTGCCTGGAATTCTACTTGGGACACCCTAAGGTGCCAGTCATGTGATCCGGACTTGGTCACAAGGTTCCTGCCAAAGGGGAATCCACATTGGCCAGGTCTTTCTCAATGTCTGAGCCTTTCTTCGGTAGTGATCACATGACCGATGCCCCAGGAGTCGTTCACATGATCAGTGCTGGTGGGGTGAGGACAAAATGAGCATTTAACCCGTGTGGAGGGGGACAGCCCTACCGTATGGTTATATGTTTCAGCAGCTCGGAGTTGGGCTTTAATTTTAAAAGATTACATTTTTACTATTCATAAGAAAAATGAGGATTTTTGGAACCAGTGCAATGTTTATCACTCGGGTTCCTGTCTTTATTTATTGCAGTAAGTACACAAAAGTGAATAATCTGGATGTTCTTTGTTTTCCTAGATGGACAGAGTGGACCTATATGGTATTCAGCGCTATGGGGGAGCTCCTTGGAAGTCCACAGCAGAGAAAGGTGATGTGGAGGCCGTGGAAGCTCTCATGTACATGAGCAACCGATGGAAAACCGAGCCCAAAAGTTACATTGATCTAAGGCCGATCACCCCAGCGTCCGATCTCTCCGAGAACGAAGACAGCATGATCACAGCCGAATTGAACGCCATGCCGCCTTTTGTAAGTTGGTTTTGTTAGCTAGCATGCTGAGTTACGGTATTACTCAGACCTGTCCAGTACATGGGCGCTGTGGCGGGTATTTTAAATTTTTATATATATCGGGGGTGGACAAATTCATATGGCATTCTGGAGCCAGTCTGTCCAATCCAGGAGCCAGCAGGATTAGTTTAGGAGCTTGCGCCATTGACAAAAAAAAGAGAGCACCTCAAAAGTCGGACACCAGCTGTGTAGCTTTGAGTATTGGCAACCTGGTTCCTGGGGTTTGTCCAGCTCTGATGTATCACCAACAGTCAGTAGGTGTCTTCTCTCACTATTTCAACTTTTTATTTATTTTATATCGCAGAGGGTGTAGCAAGAGAAGCAAGACTCCACATGCAGGGAGTAAGGGCGGGTTCACACCATTTTCCGGACCAGATCTGGTCTGGAAAATGGTGTGAACCTGCCCGCAGTTCCAGTGCATTCCAGACCAGACAAAATGTGACACGCAGTATTTTTCTAGTGTGATCTGGGATGGACTGCGCTGGTGTGAACAGAGGCCAGACATAGCATAGGGATACATTAGGATGCATTTTGGGTTTGGAAACCATCTGGTCTGCTCTGGAGATGATCTGGATGTGGTGTGAATGGGCCGTAAGGGTTGAGGGACAGAAGCATGTGGAGACATCTCTGTACTGGAAATTGACCCTCCAGTGACCCGTAAAGTCCACATAAAAAATGCCACTTGCCATGACAATGTTAATTAACCTTGCGGCAAAGAACTAGGAATGTGCAACTGTGTGTGTTGCTAGTTCTAAGGCTGGATGTCATACTAAAAAAGAGTCATAGAGTTATTGTCATGTTAAATGACACAACCTAATGATGCTAAACTTGGTCTGGGCATCTAAGCATCAAAACCTCGGGTCACGGACGTGTTAACAAGAGATTCTGATTGGATGCTAGAGGAGACAATTGTTTCCTTTCATTGCACAGTATACCCCTCAGGGCAAAGCAAGGAGCAAGCAGGATGTTTTTTAGGAGACAACTAGATGACAACTAGAGAGACTCAAAGGTTGGGCTCAGCTGTAAATTGTTAAGTGGCATGTGCTGCGTGGCTCCTGGGATTTGTCCAGGCTCCCATTAGTGTCCTTTTAATATTTAAATGGACTGTGTTGTAAATGATGTACAGCCATGAAGTAACCAAGCCTTTTTATTTTCATGCTTCCAGTGTCTGACCCCTCCATACAGCCCTCCCGAATTTGAAATGTCACATTCCCCGAGCATCAATCCAGTGTCTCCAGGTACCGAGAAGTGTAAGCTTGTCGCCAGCACAACCCCAGATATTGCACCAACCCATCAGAAAGCCCAGGCGACGAGCGTCATCCGTCATACTGCGGACCCACAGTTCTGCAATCAACGTGTGTTTACACCGAAGAATTGCGACGCTCATGACGCAGGCATTGGCACTCAGCATCAAAGTTCTGTTGTGCATTCTGGTGAATATAAACCGCCTCTTCCTGAGCAAATCAAGACTGAAACGCAGGTTCCCCCTTCCTACTTGCCTGCAAGCAGTAACTATTCTAGCGTCCCTTTTGTTCCTCTTCAGGCCTGCAATGGCAAGCCCAGTTCCCCCGATGCCTGCGTTATTCCAGTGCAGGTCCCATCACCCCCAATGCTGGTGTCCACGCCGGTAACAGCAAATGCAGTGCCGCAGGTGCCAGTCCTTTGTCAAATGGTCCCCTTTTCTTCAAGCAATTCGATGTTGACAACAGTGATGGCAAGCACTCCTGCCCAGCCCCAAGCAGTCATGCAGTCTGTCTTCTACATGGGAACACAGGTGCCTAAAGGGACGGTGATGTTTTTGATGCCCCAGCCGCTACTGCACAATGCAAAGACTCTGTTGACCAGCGGAACCAGATTGTCTCCAATAGCACCAGCACCTGGAGTCTCTGCTTCCGAAGCCAAATTTTCCTCTCCTATGGATGCATCCCGCATAAGAAGCCACGTCTGCAACCAGCCTGGGTGTGGGAAGACGTACTTCAAGAGCTCTCACCTGAAAGCCCACATGAGAACTCACACAGGTACGTGTTTAACTGGTAGACCTCAGTTCCCATAAAGCTTTGTAGAAACTTTCTGAGGCAGTCTGTATTGTCTTTAGTGACCAATCATAATCAAACTTTTGGTCTTCCACTGTCATTATCCAACCTGATTAATTTAGGCAACACGCAAAGGAACTGGGATGTGTGTGTGTGTCGTCGTCGTCTTTTTTGGAGCCATTGGATCAGCATGTCAGCCAGACATCTAGCATTGTCAGAAACCAACATATCTATTTTAGCACTGTTAACATTTCAGCAAAAGCAGGTCTGTGTAAAGCTGGCCATACACTGCTCAAAGGAGTCGAGTGCTACTGACTTGGAGGAAATTTGAATAGTGTATGACCTCCTTGGGATTGCTGTTTGAAGGAGGCGGTTCAAACGTTTTCAGTTGATCATTGGCTGCAGCCACTGTTTGGGTATTCTGACAGCAGCACTGCCACAGCTGTTCTGTAACCATAGGCTGCCGGGGGGATTCCCCCATCCACGCTGTTTACCATGGATTGGAGAATCGTACACTAGCAGTGTATTGATAGCTGTCTTTTGGGGAAAGGGCATGCTCCTAATAATCAATGGGTGACAGCATGCCGAGAATTGTAGTTGCTTAAAAACAATCTCCATTTAGGTGACCTAAAGCAGAGCCTTTAATTTGTAGCATACCATGTAGGGATGCACCGGTACCGGGTTTTCCAATATGATGTACCGATTTCTTTTTTTTTTTTTTTTTTGGTACCCGCCCATACCAGAAGTCCCATTATGGAAGCCGGGGGGTGTGTATTGACTCGCTGCCTGGCTTCCCGATTAGCCGGGAAGCAGTCTCTATGCTCCCTGGTGACGAGGGAGCATTGAGCCGGCTTTCTGGCCAATCAAGAAGCCGAGCAGCGTGTAACGCCGCCTGGCTTACTGATACCGGAAGTTTTAGGATAGGCAACAGGAGCATTTGGGCAACTATGAGTACTCGCCCAAATACTCGGCATCAGTACCCATACTAGTATCTGTATCGGTGCATCCCTTATACCATAGATCAGGGGATTCAACATATCTCCATCTTGTTCAAGCAAGTCTTCACCAGAGCCACCAGTTTTCTTAGGCGAGAGAGAAACAAAACTTGAAACTGAAATCCAAGGACACATTCAATTTTTATTGGTTGCAATGCATAGAAAATACATTTTGCTCCAAATAAAAACACTTTCTACCATTTAAGTTGTATTTTTATAACTGACAAATCACCTCATTATTGCTTCTCTTTATCCATGGCATTAGAATACAATGACATCAGCCATGAAGTTGATAATAAACATATATTTCAGGAAGGAATGCCTGGCAGGAGTATAGGTTGTGTCTTCTAAATCACTTGTCATGATATGTACTTTGTACATCAGGATTGAATGATGTCATTCTGAATTCATGTAACTCTTTCTTTATTTTCTTGTTTCTTGTACACAGGAGAGAAACCCTTCAGTTGTAGTTGGGAAGGCTGCGAAAGAAAATTTGCTCGCTCTGACGAACTGTCCCGTCACCGCCGCACGCATACCGGTGAAAAGAAGTTTGCGTGTCCAAAATGCGACCGTCGCTTTATGCGCAGCGATCACCTGACCAAGCACGCCAGGCGACACCTCTCTAACAAAAAGCTTCCTACTTGGCAGATGGAAGTCAGCCGCTTAAGCGACATTGCTCTGCCACAAGCCTCAGCCCCCGTGCAGTGATTGCGGTCGGCAGAGCATGTATCTCTCTTGTTATAAGTTCGTGGCATGTCGCCGGATAGAACCGTGATGACAAGTCGCCTTCACTCCATGATGGACGCGAGTCTGATTAGCCGAATGGAAATGCGGTCTGTGAAGCAACAGTGGCGGTGACTGAAAGACTTTTACGAGGATTCTGTTTCCTGTAATTGTTATCTGCTGTTGTTTTGCACTGGAGAAGACGGTTGAATGCAGGTTTTCTTGTGCAGCGCTGTCGGTGGTGCTGCCAGGACAGTGTGTGTGTTTATGAATTCAGCCGATTTGCTACTAGTACCGCTTACAAAGCGTTGTAAGCTTTTTATTACTACCTGGGTCAAAGTGGCTTTATTTTGGCTATTATAGGGTGCCTGATTTGTAATTAACTGAGTTAGGTTGGGGTGTGTTATACCCGACTCGAGATATAAAGACCCCTCGTCTACTAACCATTCTAGTACATTGAAGGTTAGCTAACATTTATCAAATGATATATCATTAGTTAGGTCCTTGTACGGCTGGCAAAGCCTTCGTTTTCAGCCTCCCTGTGGAGTGTCTACACTTCATCAGGAACTAGGCATGAAATGCAGGAAAACCCTATCCTGGTCTATCGATCATTTGTTTTCCTTTTAAGGCCCACAAACATTTTTTGTCCATATGTTCCGTTCATAAAAAAAAGGATGCAGAATAGCCATTTTTTTTTTTGTTCTGACGTTTCGCATTTTTATCGCAGTGTGGACGTTGACTTTTTGGGTTTACAAGTCACCTTAATATTCTGAGTATCCCAGAACTATGGTTACGCTAATCCCATTCCATTTACACACTGCACATTATAAAGCTGTGTAGGACTTTTTATTTTTTTTTAATTGCTAAATTTGGCAAGCAGTTTACATAGTTATTGGACAATACTAATAAAGTCTCCCTTTGAATGAGGGTATTATCACCCTCCTTAAAGCTTATTGCCATTTGTTAGAGGACCTGTACCTAAAATGCATTACTTTCTACAATCGGGCATGGCCCACTACCTTGTTTCTGCAAATACAAAGTATTCCAGCACTGTCGGGTCTTCAGGGTGTAGCGCCCGGTCTCTTGTTTCCTCAAAATGTTTGGGATTTTTTTTTCTGAATCCCCTGTTATGCTTTTTATTTTCAGAACATTGCTGGTCCGGTACCAGGTTCACTGCAATTTACGGTAAGGTTTCCAGACCACACCGTGTTTGTCGAGCTGCAGTTTTCGGCACACCATTGCCCATGAGCATAGTGCCCTGTTCACATCATACGTGTGCGGTGGTGTGTAGAAGAACGCAGCTCAGTGGACATGGTGTGAATAAGCCTTGAAATATTCAAGTCAACTGTGTCTGCACCTTGACCCTTCTGCCTATTAGAACACACTGCTGCCATGTTTTTTCGGAAGTCAGTAGTGATTTGGGAGTGTATGGAAAAATAAATTCCTTTCACTTGCACTCGGCTCATATCCCTTGCTAGTTTAGTAAGTGCTAAAAAATCGTTTACATTAACCAGTTTCCCTTCAGGTGCTGTTAGCAATAGTTTGTATGATGTTCAGTGTTATTCTTCTAATGACAACAAAAATGAAATTCACATTAGAGTGTTTGATAGCATACCACTATACAAAACTCTGTATCAAGTTGTACAGGCCACAGCGTGCGGGTGAGACATGCACTACTGCAGCATAGCTTGATGACCCCTGTATCTTATTCTTGGTGTGCATAGAATCCAATCAAATGCACGTATGCACATGTATAAGTTTACTTACTGTGATGAGATTTTAGAACTAGAACATCTTTTAGGGTAAGCGCAAAACTTGCTTTCTGTCCCAGCGCAATGTTTACTGAAGTCATCGCTGCTTAAAGGTTTCATTCACTGAAAATTAACTTCTCAGCTATAGGAGGTGGGTTGAACTGCTTTTCTTGGGTCTCTCAGGACTACAGGGTGATCTCCCCACTGTTCCTCGCTGACAAAATTATCCCAAAGAAATAGATTAATCAGTAGTGTTGCCTTATCTCTTGTTCTGGCAACTGTTTTAATGGCACTGGCAGCAAAAAAAAAGCTGGCCAACAAATCGGAGGGGGGGGGGGGACTGAAACTTAAAATCTTGTCTTATGGCTGTTCTTAAGATAAGCTTGTACTGGTCTGGGTGGTGTCTCCTCGCGGCTCTGCAGCATAAACATGCATGGTCAGACAAGCCAGATGTTCAGGTTCATGCACAAACCCTGGTATGTCTGGATTGTGCCTGCATGTCCAGCTCTTATCTCAGGTTTTTGGTTGGCTTTGGGCTTGCATCCAAACCTGGAACAGGTATGTGGGGTTGGAAGCCGACGTCCAGAGATCATTTTGTTGTAGCTCCTGAGAGGTTTAGGAAGCAAAGGGGATGATTACAGCTGCTAGCAACTATCCAAAGGTGAAATGTCAGCACTAGGTGAACCTATACTCTGACGTCTAAGTCTTGCTGGGGTAGATAAATATAGGCCTACTTTAACTTGATGCACTTAAATGAGAAAGGAAGCTGCAGGTTTCAGTTGCTTTTAAGTGCATCTCTGATTCATAATGTCAAAAGTTTTGAATTTTTTTTCTTCTTTAAGCTGCACTTTGGTCACAAGTGTATAAAAAGGCATGGAGCGAGAGAGCGAGCTCATACCCTGAAAATATCTATCCTTGTATAATTGTCTGATACACATAAGGGGGCAGCCATTGTGAGTTGGCCTAGGAGGCATCAGGAGGCTGTGCAAGTTCGCTACGCCCTACTGATGTCACTAGTGAAGTCATTACCTATAGTCACATGGCTTTACACCTCCAACAAAATGGCTGACTACAGCTTCTCTAAGCATCACTGATGTTTTAAAGCTTTCATATTCATTCTTTCCATGGTACATATGCACAGATTTGAGCAGGTTTAATGTTGATCATTAATGTACGATGCATTTTGTGACTACTTTTTTATATGTTTGCACAGTATTTCAATATAAGTTTTACTTTATACATGTTATAAAATAAAAGAACAATTTTCTATCACCTCTGTGTACATCCTTCTTTCTTTCTTTGTTTTACGAGCTAATGCATAATCAAAAACAAATGTATGTGTTCCCGTTGCAGCCTGCAGGGCTGACCCCCTTGGTAACATCTGAATAGGCACATAAGGGAACTCTTTTACTTGCCAGAGGATTTGCTTTTTAATTTTTTTTTTTTAAGATAGTTTTTATTAAGTTTTTTTTCTTCTTTAAACAGACAATATATAACAACAAATACAATATAAATACAGAAACAACCAAAACCAATAACGCCAAAAAAAAGAGGAAACCCCACATCCACCATATGCACATATCGATAAATCGGTATCCAGGAACTAATTCATTTTAGTCAAATCACCTAGACACATATAAACATTTACAATAGTGATGTAATTCAAAAAGAAACAGAGACTTGGACCTGGATTAGTCAAATTACATCTTGAGCTCACATGTATGACCTTCATATGTCTATATAATAATAACATGAAGAAATTATAGAGTGCCCATAACTTATACGGTAGTGTAGCCATCTGGACCAGAGCAAAAAAAATATGTATCTTCACCCATCCCTCTATATTGATAGGTAATGCGTTCAAACATTACAGTTTTATCTAACTTGGAGATCCATTCGGATACTGAGGGAGGGATGGTGGATATTCATTTCTGTGCCACCAGTCTCCTAGTGGTAAATAAGGCTCTGTGTATAGCCAATTTGGTGTACGAATCCCTCCAAGGGATATCAAAAATTGCTGTCTCTTGCCAGCGGGAGAGACCGTGGAAACCGCTATTTCCAGGCTGCCACACTGATCTAATGGCTTCTATACTTCCTGAGTCGTTGACCTGAAACAAGTAATAGAAAATGTTTGGGTTTTTTTTTTTTGGCAGGACACATGCAAAGTCTTCTACCAAAAACTTCTATTTGCTAGCACATTTTTTTGAAGCTTAGGTCATCTTTAAGAAAAACAAATAGTAACTATGCGTGTCTATATCTCCGTTCACGCTTCTCCTAGCTTTCAGTGTTGGGTGCAGACACAGTATGGCTCCTGCTGACCATAACAGGATGGGCACAGATGGCCAACTATTCTAGTTGCCTGGTTCATCTGTCTATATTAACAGCCCTTGGAGGTTTAGAAACTGCAACTAATTTGTAAATTGGTAATATTTCAATGTGAAAAAACCTACCAAAACCAATACAGCTTGTTCATCTTCCAGCCTGTTATTGGAACCTAAGAAGGCAGTCTCAGTAGACCGACGATGCTGCTGTAGAGAGAATTACAAGAGGCTGATATCAGTACAGGTATAGGTTTTTACACTAGCTGTAATACACATTAAAGGAAATCTGTGCTGAGAAGAACACAAAGACTGCCCTTACCGGGGGGCGTGGCTTACGCTTTGGACAAGATGGCTGCGTAAAAGCTTAGCTCCGACACCAAGCACGCCTCACTAGCCTTTTTTCACCCCCTAACAATCAAGATGGTAAAGATTGGGAAGCCTCTACCTCCCTCCCCACCGCCAGAGACAACGGAGACCCAGCCGGTCAAGCAAATACCGGATATCATCCGGCCGAGAACGGAGACCTCGGATTCGCGCTCCTCTAACATGGCGTCCACTTCCACGCACATGGGCCAGCCAAAACCCAAATTCGACCAGAGACATCAACAACAGGAGGGTGAAGCCCTCTCTTTTTTTTGCCTCTCCACACGAAAATCAATACAGATATTAAAAAACTGGCGCAACCTGACCTTTACCTGGTTTGGAAGAGAGGCTCTAATTAAAATGAACGTTCTACCCCGATGGCTATATTTATTCCAGACCATCCCAATAACATTGCCTAGAGCTCTCTTTCTCAATCTTGAACGTGATATTTCGAAATTCGTGTGGAGAGACAAACCGCCCCTAGTCAGATTCACTAACCTAGAATAACCAATGCAGTCAGAATTCCTTATTTTCCTCCTTTCCTGACATTTACTGCAACATGTGAGCATCTTACAGGTGCTGAGAGTACCTGAGCTGAGAAGGAGCAATGAGGGGGAGTGCAGACCTCTCATCACTTAAAGGGGACAAACAAGGAGGTATGTTTGCCATAATTAGTATTATAATACAGGATATATATATATATATAGCACCAACAGATTACAATTGCAATACAATTCAAGACAAGATGGTAAGGAGGTCCCTGTCCCTGAGTGAAAGTATGATATGCATAGTCGCACAATAATATTCTGGAGAGTACATTTCCCTAAGTGTATGGCTATTTGAGACATGGGAATCCCATAAATTGCCTGCTACCAATACAGAAACTGCTCTAGGATTATCATTTTGGGGTTGTTTCACCAGTTTAAAGGAAACCTGTTATGGCAGAAATAGTAGGGTGCCTCTGCTGATCTCATGAATGTGCTAGTTGCCCTTATGGCACGTTGACCCTCTAGTTTCATTGCTCCCTAGTGGGAGTGTTGTGCATTCACGTGAGTCCCTGCCCTCGAGGAGCTTACAATCTACGTTCCCTATCTCACATGCATACAGGGCCGGTTTTAGGTGCCCATACACTGCACGATTCTCGTACGAGAATCGCGGGAAATCCCGCGATCGTATGAGAATCGTGCAGTGTGAATGAAGACGTGCGACCGTTTCTACTGTACGATCGCACGTCTTTTGTCTAAGGAGCACGCTAGAAAACCAGCCGAAAATCGTGCGATTTTCGGCTGGTTTGAATGATGCTCGGGAGACAAATGCCGAACGGGCCGGTGTGCGCACGCGCACACTGCCCGTTCAGCATTGCGGTCATCGGAAGCCTGCACCTCAGGGGGGCGGGCTTGTGGTGATCGCAACTACGTTCTGCCTGTCCAAGATAGGCAGATCATACGTTTTTTTAAAATTACTTTACAACCATCGCAAGACTAAGGTCTTGCGATGGTTGTAAAGTGTATGGCCACCTTTTGACAGGAGCCAATTAACCTACCAGCATGTCTTTGGAGTGTGAGAGGAAACCAGTGTACCCGGAGGAAACCCGTGCAAGCACAGGGAGAGCATGCAAACTCCTTACAGATAGTGTCCTGAATGGAATTTGAACTTTGCAACATACTTGTGCTGGGTCACTGACCTAGATAGCCAGGCAACTAATGTTTTCAGAAGGATGCTAGCAATGGTGCCCATAATGCCGGAGCTGTGGCCTTGTGGGGACGGCTTTCCAGTTGTCTCCCGAACTTCTTGGTCAAATATCCACCCTGCCTTCCTGTTGGACATTTAAGGAGCAGCAACACAGCGATGAGTCACTACTCTGCTCTGTCCTCCTGTCAGCACAGCAGAAGAACATGACTTGCTGGAAAAAATGCTACCCAATCTCTCCCAGCTTGAATAACAAGACAAATTCACATACTTTTCAAATAGTTGTATTTAAACATGTAATAATTTGCAATGAACACATAAGTGTATTAATTGGTGTTTTGTAAATGCCTGGAGTTCGGCTGTAATCTGAGTGCTATGCAGTCTTCTCAGAGGTGTTTATCTGCAGCTCGGATTTTACTGGGCAGGATTCCAAAATCTTGTTCCAGATTGTGGTATGCCAAGCTCTCCAACCGCCTGGCCAACTCTACTCCACCCTACTGCCTCTACTATTGGGAATAGTGATCAGTACTCCCTTCAGGGAACACATGTAAGCACTATAAATGGTTAAAAATTTGAATGAGTCCAGGAATCCAAATCTAGACACAACCTTTTAGTAGTTGCAGTATTGGACGGAGCTCAGCTGCTACACGAAGAGCTCGAGGGTCTACAATAAAAGCTTCATCCACGCCTTAATTTTAGTTTTGGGCAGACTGAAGGATTGGAACTCCTGGCAGTTTGTTATTGCTGGTCTTGTACCCATTAGGGTTATTTCCCGTTATTTCCTGTCCCAGAGAAACTCCACTACAGGGTGCATTGGGGTACATGAAGAATCAATGGCAACACAACACACCAGCGCACTGCATTGCGTGATAGCGTGCACTAAACACTATCACGTACCTGGTAGAGAACCGAATGTTGAGGAGGCGGCCTTTGCAACTCTTGTCCCACACCCCTGAGAGCGGAGACAGGGAGTGAGAGAACAGAGAGCAGTGCCAGAGGGTGTAGGGTACTGTGTCTGGGTAAGTCCCAAAGCTGGTCTCCAAGGAAGCAGGAAGCTGATGTGGATCCAGGTGGAAGGACCACGAGGAACACTGAGGGAGTAGGACGGAGTCAGGCAGGCCAGGGTCAACACCGATTGGGCAGCGAAGTACAAAAGCAGCAGGCAGAAGAATAGTCTCGGAGCAAGCAGAGGTCAGGGGTAGGCAGCAGTCAGGGGTCGTCAAAGGAGATTCGGGTCAAAGCAGCAGAATACTGGAACAGGCAGAAGCACAGGAACTCACACAGGAGCTGAAAGACCATTCAGCAATGATCCATAGGACTGGCAGGTTTAAATAGGGCCATCAATCCAGAGAAGCTGCGTCATTTCCTGTGCGACACGTTAGCGCGTCTTTGTGTGCACGTTCCGTCACACACGCAATAGTACCTGTTTCCCGCAAATGCGGAAAAGACAGGCCTAAGCCCATGCGCAGAAGCACCCGCACGGCCAGGTATAGTCTTACAAACACACCGGTACCGTGCCTTTAGTGCAACATAGCAGCAGGAATGGACCCACAACTGGAAATACCCATGACCATTGAGCTCATAGGGTTCAATATGGCATGTCAATTAGAGGGAGACAGTCCACAAATGAGCAGCATCTGGGAGTCTTATTAGACAGTTCAGAATGTTGTGCATGACAATGTAATAGAGTCTGTCTTACTAAGAGCAGGCCTTTTGTATTTACCGTAAAATCCATTTCTACAGTTGTTCATTGGAGGACACAGGACTCTTCAATGTGTAGCTATAGACGCAACCTCCAGGAGGTTTGGATGGACACTATGCAAATCTAGTGACTACTTTTTTCTACACACGGCAATGCAACACACGGCACTGCAGTCCCGTGCATTGCAGAGCAACACCAACCCAATGCATTGAATGGACCCTAAATCACATTCTCTTAACTACAGAAAACCTGCAGTCATCAGTCTGTAGAGATTTACCTGTTAGCTGAACTTATGAACTTAGTAAATATGAAATTCATAGGCAGTATTTTATATTTACCTGAAAAGGAATTAAAAATTCAATGTTTAGTCTTTTGTCCTGAATATAATCAATAAAAATACATGCACAGAAAGAATTGGTATATGTGCCCTTTCATTTATCCATGTTCTCTTGTTTGCGTATTAGTGCCGGATAAAGAGAAGACCGTGAAGGGTGAATTGACCTACTTATAAGTAAATGTTCAGCTATGTGTTTACCTTTTTGTTTGATAGTCAATTGGTTTAGTATTCATTCCTTTGCGCAATGTTTGATTTCATTATGTCTTCAATTAGGACGTTTTGTGCATTCCAGGCTGCAGGAAAACGTGTCGCAATTCTACCTGCGTGTTACATGGCACATGAATTGTTCTCGATGCATACTTACTGTACCTAGTGTACATCCCGAACAAAGTGTACAAGTTAGTACAGTTTTTGTGATGAACTAAGTGTGTAATGCCTTACAGTTTATTTTCTTCAGAAAGCAGCCACAGCCTGAGTAGAAGAGACTGTCCCTGCCAGCATGCTGCAGAAAAGGACCCTTGCTCTCTTGGTGGAAGCAGTGGTTTCTCTGAAGAGCTCCTATACTCTACCCAGTCAGACCTATAACTCCATTCTGATTGAAGAATTCTTGCTGATGGAGAACAGGGGTGCAGAATGCTGGCAGGGGACAGGCTTTTCTACTGAGGCTATGGTTGCTTTATAAAAAGTTAAAACTGTAAAACTTTGAACAACTTTTGTTTTGATGGAGCTTGAATGTATTTTGCTGATCTTAACTAAAATTTCCATTGGGCTTTTAGTTTGATGGCCCCTTTCCTGCCTCCAGCCAGCAAGCAATTAAGCCACATAAGCTTGTATAGTGTACAGCCAACATCATTGATTCATTACTTCAGCCCAGAATTGGAGATTGGGTATTGAGGCACTCACGGCTTTTTCAAACCTTTTTTTCCTAACACATCTCACAGGATAACAACATAGACCCACCCAGCAACTTTTTCACATGCAGCACTGCTTGTATACTGTGCATGACCAGTACTAAGATGTAATGGCACACAGTGGGAGAATGGTGGGGGAAAAGACTGGTGACCCTAGGAATTTCCCATGCCTCCTGACTTGGGGTCATGACCCATTGGTTGCACACCCTAGTCCTAGCATAATGCAGATACATTTTACTTTCCCTTTAAAAGACTAAGTGCTTTGCTCTTTTACAAAATAACTGATTTGCTACGGTCATCTTTAATGCGAGAAGCCGTATTGTTTACAAGTTATCTTTGTAGGAAAGGAGGCATAGCCTGTGAGCGTTCATCGCTGGCCTTTATGCACAGGAAGTGTCAGGGAGGTTAGCAGCATGCAGTTACTTTTTTTAACCAAAGCTTCACAGTGGTGCAGGATAATGATGTGTACTTACTTGTTAATCAGCAAACAAAGGAAGGATGGAAGGAAGGAAGGGAGAAAAGATACAAAAAAGTCTTGACATACAAATTAAGCTATTACTTTTTCAAAGCTAAAATACTGAAAAAAAATATTTTGTAATGGATTTATTTATTTTTATTATTATTTATTTTAATGGATTTATTAATATTATTATAATTATTATTAGTAGTAGTAGTAGTAATAGAAGTAGTATTTTATTGGAAGCATTCCAACATAAAATATTAAAGTTTCCCAGCACTCCTGTTGACCAGCAAAGATATCGGGCTTACTTGGTGACTATCACACCGATCAAAGGTGCAGCGACATGCAAGGACTAAACACACCCAAGGTAACCCTACTCCTACACATCCAATACAGGAAAAAAGACAAAATGACAAGTGGTCAAAAAATTAATAGCAAGCTACGAATGTGTACAATGAGACCTAGCTTAAAGTGACACTAAACTATTACATCTTAAAAATACATTCAAGTACCTTAAACATTAACAGAGATGCATCCTAGTTGTGTATCACTCGGCTGTAGATCCTCAAATCATCTCTGAATTGCTGCTGACACTGTCCTTCCTTCTGGAGGGGGGCTACTTTTATTCCCCATGGTCCCTGTGTGTGTTGTAAAGTAGTCACCGCTCCAAGCTCACTCCTGTGATGATTTTAATGGTTCTGCTCCCTGTCCTGAGGAATAATCTTCTTATTTTTGAGATATGTGATGGAATGAGACCTGTGAACACCTTCTGGTATGAGAAGACTCTACTGTGCATTACACTGATTCATAACAAGAACAGCTGCAAATGAAAAGTATGCTAAGGCCCGGGAACTGACAAATTGATTTGAAAAATGTATTGTTTCTGAATGAGATGATTCTTCCTCGAGTAACCTTCATGTCATGACCCTGCCTGGAACTAGACATGGTAGGTGATGTGAACCAGGGGACACACTTGTTTCAGGACTATTGAGCAGATGAGGATGCCACAAAATTAGAAGCATGCAGCTGGTGAAGACGATAAGCAGGATTAGAAATGTTCACATGTCTCCTCAATGTAGGTTAGTAATAGTAAGTTACCCACAAAGGAAACTTCTCCAGAAGATAGTTGGAAGCCAAAAGCCAGGCATCCCAGGAAAGAAGGCTATACTTTACCTTTGGCTTTTATTTAACAATGTTTTGTTTGTGAAATCTTGCAGTAATGAGCTCATAAGTCTGAGATGGTGTAACTCAGTAGGTTGGTGACAGAACATTACTGTCTCTGTTTCCCATAGTAAACATGTGGGCTATTTCATTATTTCTACAAGTCCAGACAAGTACATTTAAGCCCTTATTGGAAGACATCAAATTGCCTGGAGCACTGTATATCATAAATAATTACAGTTTGTGTGTTATTTTTGCTAAATCCTGCTTCCACCGTTTTGTCATTGCATCTCAGTGCTGTTGACCTCCTCCGGCCTCCACTTCCTATATACATGAACATGCTCCAGTGATGGATGGATCATTGCATTGACTCTCCTTCCTGAAAGTGCCAATGGTGGAACATGCCTGCACAATCTATGTCAGTAATACTCCTTGGTGTCTCCACCTGGGGTGTGTATGACAGGATGACAACACAGAAGCGTACCTCCTAACTTTCTAACATGGGAAAAAAAAGACACTTTCCTTTCCATCACGATGTATGTAGGCAATGGACGCAACTCTACAACACCCATACCATGAAGAATGTACATGCCAACAATGACTGGTTAGACCCACAATGGTTTTTCACAATACCCTTTCCTTTTATACTAGTTTTTTTAAAATAATTTAGTGATAGTATGAAGGTTATAGTGCAGAATAACACTTTTAGTAGTTAAATACTGTACTTTTATAGAGCTCTATACATAAAACCATAAAGAGGGACAACTGAGAAGGAAAGAGTTACAGAGGTATTCCAAAAGAGGGACAGATGGGAGCTATGGAGAACAGCACTTGGGAAACAGTTGTTACCCCATAACAGGAAGTGCCTGAAAAAGAACCAAAAGAGGAAATCCAGATCACAAACAGATGCCGCTAGGATATTGGCCACACTCCCTCCTGTTCAATGGTTCTCTAGCTTTCCGGGCTGTGTATCCAATGCATATACAGAAATAGTTCACCAACCGGACAGAGCACCAAGAGGCTTAATTTACATCAGCACATTACAGCAGCAAAAAAGACATGACACGTTTTTGGTACAACGCTTAGTAATAAGCCCGATGACAAAGTGCAATAGCGCTATTTCTTTATAAGCAAAGGACCAGAAGAAGACCAGGAACCTTTGGCTTGAGTATCAAATACAATGTTCTAGCCCTTTCACAGCAGAGACTGATTGCAAAACAGTGTACCATGCAGGGGCGTAACTAAAAATCACAGGGCCCCATAGCAAAATTTAGTATGGGGCCCCCCAAAACGCCCCCCCTAGTACCTACCTTCAGAACATGTTCCCTTGCCTGCGCCGTCTCCTTCTCTTCAGCACTGCTGGATCTGACATCAGAGCCGAAGAACAGATCACTCCAGCACTCACTGCTGCACAGCCCACCTGGACCCCACGCACACCAGAGACCCTGCACAGCCCACCTGACACCCTGCACAGCCCACCTGAGACCCTGCACAGCCCACCTGAGACCCCGCAGAACCCATCTGAGACCCTGCAGAGCCCACCACAGATTATCTATGTTGGGCTCTGCAAAGTCTCAGGTGGGCTGGTTGGAGTCCCTTTCCCTGCACACTGCGCTCCTCTTACCTTTTAACCCCTGCTGGGCCTCCGGCCTCCTTGGCCACCTCCACCCGGCCTCCTCCTCCACTGCTGCCAGGCCCTGACCTCCACCACCACTGGGCCCCGGTGTCCTCCTCCTCCACTGTCGCCACCGCCCCCGGCCTCCTCCTCAACCGCCGGCAGGCACTGGTCTCGTCCACCATCGCTGCCGCTGCTGCCTGGCCCCAGTCTTCTGACCAGGCCCCCTTCTGCCCCGGCCCCCATAGTGACCACGTGAGTCGCTATGGTGATTGTTACGCCACTGGTACCATGCAAAGTTAGCTATGGTGCTTCATTGGTAGGACATGGCTTATGGTGACACATTTTTTTAAATCTTCCAGAATTGACTTCTTTCACTGATCTTGTTATTCGGTGAAGTGACATCTCAGAGCCACAAAGGAAGTTATTGCTGGACGCCTTCCCTCTGCCAGGAGTTACATTTGCAGGTCTGAATGAAGAACATGTAACTGTATAGTGGCCAATGGCCATCAGCTGTCAATGACTGAGGGTCCTGCTCTGATCGATACTTCACATCTGATTTGTGAAGTATCTCCACTCACATTCACCAGCCCAGCATACCTTATTAATACTGGTCCAGGGGGCAAATGTCCTCCAACCCAGTCCTCCCCTGATAAAGACCTTCTAGTCAGGATCACGGGATATTATTAGCAGCAGATTTAAGAGGATTGAGAATAACTTTGGAAATGACAGTAAAGCCTATTTGGGATTTTACTTGTTACCGGTAGGTTCAGTTATACTTTAAGAATTTGACTTGTTGCTATGGACAAGATCAATTTTTTTTAATACTGACAAATAATGCTGCAACCCCCACCCAATTCTAGCAACACCCTAAAATACTGCCCTAAACAACTGGAAGGATCTGCATGTTGGCACACAGATTATCCAGCCACAACAATCTAGATGTGCTCCAGACCAGAGCTGTCTAGTACTGCTAAAAATATCAGCTCTGACGCCATTATTCAAAAATAGATTGTCCTCAAAGAATCGCACCATCTTCTGCTGAAATAAGGTACTGTATTTTTCCATCTATAAGACGCCCCCATGTATAGGACGCCCCCCACTTTTCTTACCCAAAATTCAGAAATCAATATTTTCCATGCTCTTTTGCATAACTGATTACATCCAGTTTCAATTTTGCAGAGTAAGACAGCCGCTTACTGATACCGGTATTTTTTTTGTTTTCTGACATTTTTATGGGCTCCCTGTTGCATCTGGGCACTGGCGACACGCTCTCCGCAGCATCAGCTGACGTCGGGTACATAAGGCTCATGATTGGAGGAAACCTGTTAGCTTGTCTCTGCAATCGGAAGTTTCACTCGTGAGGCTAGTTTGCAGAGGTATCGGCAGTTTCGCAACCGCGGTTCTCCGCTTGGCCCCCCGTGTGTAAGACGCCCCTCCATTTTTAGGTCAATATTTTTAAGAAAAAGTTAAGTCTTATACACGGAAAAATACAGTACTTGAAAAATATTTAAGATAAGTAAACAGATTGGGATAGAACATGATACCAAGTGCTTGCTCTTTCTTCATCTTTTTTCTATCTAAATAAAGTTATGAGAATATGTGTTGCCGAAATGTCTGTGAACTCCAACAATACACAAGTCACCGAATCCACACAACTCAGGTCACTGAGGAAGAGGCTTGTCCTAAATTATTGTTTTGAAGCAACACGTTTGACAAGAAGAAGAGCTGTCAGACTGAATTATGACGTCTGTGACAAACCTGTCCACATTGTCATAAACTATGTTCCCTCATTTGCCTGTGGTAAGTGTGTTCATTTATCCTGAATATACATCTGCTTTGACATGTCTGTCTGTTCCTAGAAAGTACATTCCAGTAGCTGAAGTTTCCTCATAGCTACAGCTCCAACCCTGCTGCTGATCCTTTGCTGGAAGCAATTTTGAGTGCTCAGTAGAGGCTTATTTCTCTGGGAACATGCTTGGAAAATGGAAGGAAAACTAAGAGACATTGACAACAGTACAGGCATCCTTGTTTGCTATAGGTTGCAACCATTCCACATGGGCATAACTCCCAACTGTCCCTCATTTGGAACCTCTTTCCTTCTCGGTTGTCCCTCTTTTTGGTCTGATGTATGGATATCTATGAAAAGGTTCTATTTAACTACCAAAAGTGTTATTCTGCACTAATATTTACTTATCCCGAAGCTTTAAAGTAGACCTTGCATGTAAATACATTAAAGAGGAAATTAAATCTGGAAACTGTGCCGAAAAAAAAGTCATATGCAGGGCAAAGGTCTAGTCACCATTATTGCCTGTAGTCTCCCAGCAGCTGATCTTTCCCCTATTACTGACTAACCATGCCTTTTTCTGCACTGTGTCTCTGCTATCTTGGTAGAGCCAGGGCATAATTTCCTTATGTCAGAGCACTCAGCAAGTGACATCACCAAAGTTCACTCCAAATCTCCTGAGTCTAGCAGGTGGAGGCAACAGTGCCTAAGGTCTCATATTGTAGATATACAGCTATGAGTTTTTAGTCACAAGAGTACCTATGCACTCTCACATATCAGAAAGTACACTGCTATTTTGTGGGAGGCAAAACACAAAAGGAATAATTTTAGGGTACCGCTTAGGCAAAATGAACACTTCTGGATGTTCCCTATAATATAGAAAATGCTACATTAATGCTGAACTGAAATATTTACCCTTGCAGTGGGCCCAACTTAGTTAGTTAACTCTTGCAGTGGGGAGGGGAACCCATTGCAAGAATAAATGTTTTTGTTCCCCGGAGTTCAGCTTTAAAGCCCATCTTTTAGTAGCCCCCCCCCCACACACACCCTAAATGGCCATTTTACTTACCTAAAGCTGCGGTCATGTGACACTGCTGTCCTGAGCCTTCTCTTCTGTTTACTTCTGGTGGGGCCCTTCTTCACTCCCTGCCTGATGTGGACACTGCCTATTGGCTTTCCAGCAGTGTGGTCTTATCAGGAGGAGTAATGTCATTGCAAGGGGGTGGTAGGGGACCAGCTGGCAAGAGAGCATCTGCAGCACTGGGTTAGCAGTCCCCTGGCACCTAGAAACGGAGCTGGCGAGGGACCTGGATGGAGGACTTAGGTGAGTAAAACTTCACCAGGTAGGAAAAAAAGCTAGAAGGATAAGATAGAGAGGGTTGGGGGTTTGGGAGAGAGAACATTTTTTTGCTTGGAGTAGGGCTTTAATGTTTTGTTGATTTGGGGGGTTTCGGCTCCCTAGCCTTCCGCTGCAATGTAAGCATTGCGAAAGAGCTAATTATATTGCTGCAGTGCCTCCTGCCAAACGCAATAGAGTTAAATGGAACCTTGCCGCAACCACGTGCCAAACACTTCAATGAAAAATGCCTCTTGGGATCCCCCCCAGAAAAAATGGCATTAAGGGTGCAGCAGTATTGCCCCTTAAAAGCCATGCAGCTGCTCTTCAGCCACCCTGTGAAAAGTGGTCCATCGCAGATTGCTTTTCACAGGCAGCTGCTCATATAAATGAGGGCTAAGTGCGAATTCCTAAGTGCAGTAACCCAGAGGAACCAATTAGACTCCATCTGATAATAGTCTATCTTGAAGTAAACTTGTACCTGGAGCAATACGGAGGCTGCCATTACTGGCCTTCTCCAGATGCTAGGCCCTGGGCGGTCATGCCTGATCCTCTGAATTTAGTACTCTTGGTGATGGACTTTAAGCTAAGCACTGCTATAATATCAGCCGTATAAATATTAATGGTTGCGAATTGCGATGATGGCTGTCTGGTGACCTCTTCTGCTTCTGCTCTGTGTACCTTGACAAACGTCTATGTACAGTTTTCCAATTAGAGTGATAACCTGTATACTACCCTGCTCTTTAGCTGGAGGGCCCTAAACGCAGCCAGGCCAGTGTGAGGAACGCCTTGTGATTTTGTAATCACTTCTCTTGTTTATCTCCAGGCTTGTAAAGTATCACGGCTGGTGAGTGTGGCTTTCCTGTAAATAGCAATAGAAACTCGGCAGCAAAAGTCTCACAAGGGCACTGCGGGTTCCCTGAGGTGACTGGAAAACCCAGTGGCATCAGGTTGCTGTTCCCAGTGTTTGGAGGGCTTGGCGTTCTCGCTCTGTACAGGGGGACAGTTTGTACTGTGATTTATGAAATACGGAAGACTTATGTTTAAAGCACTAAACACTTTTTTTTACAATGTACTTCATCATCACCACTTTTCATGTCAGTCATTTAGAATCTACTGGCCTCATAAATAGATCCCTTCTCTATGCTTTAGTGATCAGATGGCCATCTCGTAAAGGGTACAAAAGGTATTGTTACTGTATAAGAAATACTAACCAATATAGTAAGTGGAGTTTATACATATTATTGCTATTGGCATTTTTTTAAGAAGCTCAAAATTGCCTGAAGAAATAGTTTTTGAAAGGTTGAGTTTTAAGAAGTGTTGCGACATCCAGATAGATATGTCAGTTAGTAGATTAGTGACACGCAAGGACACTGAGGGGGAGAGTTGCGGAGTAGAGAGATAGATTTGAGTGTCATCGGCATAGAGATGCTCTAAGCAATAAATTCTTCCTTTACACACTATAAAGTAAATCTAAACCATTACTGTATAGCATTTCATTTGCTTAAGAAACTTGTATTAAGAATCATTGTCATGTTTTAACAAAAATACTGTTTTCACTTTTTTTTTTCATCCATTATTGCGTCCCAGTCCAAATTTTTGCTTCAACATCAGTTACATGCCATTGCCCTGGACCAGCTTCCTTTCACTGAAAACGGTGTCCCATGCCCGTGTAATGTGTCATCATATGTCTCAAAGTATCACCCTAAACGTCCCCTCCGCTCTTCAAAAGACCTCCTGCTTTCCAGCTCCCTCGTCAACTCCTCCTATGTTCGCCTCCAGGACTTCACTAGAGTCTCTTCCATCCTCTGGAACTCTTTACCCCAACCTGTTAGTCTATCTCCCACTCTGACTGCCTTTAGGCGATCCCTTAAGACTCATCTCTTCAGGGAAGCCTATCCCACCTCAACCTAACCACTGAACCATCACGTTCTCAAACAATTCATCCCCACACAGCTACCTCCTCATGTATCCCTCCCCCCTCCCTTCTAGATTACAAGCCCTTAGGGGCAGGGCCCTCCTTACCATCTTGTCTTGAATTGTATTGTGATTGTAATGTCTTCCTTATATTGTAAAGCACTTCGCAAACTGTTGACGCTATATAAATCCTGTATAATAATAATATGTGTTGCCACTCGGGGCACATGTGATAAATTGTCAATGCAGGATTACAGTTGGCAGACAGCTTTCACCCCATAACAGGAAGTGTCTGAACGAAAACCCTATAGGTGAAATCAAAGTGTACAAGTTTAAAAATTGGTGTTATATATAGTTTTTGAGTTATTTATATAACACTTCTATTCAACAAATAATGAATACAGGATGCAACCATGATACTCAGTTTTCAAAGGGTACTGGGCTTTCCAATAGGAAAGCCAAGCGCTACATGTTAATAACCAGATAAGCCAGGCCCCTCTTTGCCAAGAACATGGGGGGTGTGTCATGTTTTTTTTTTTAATGATTCACTCTGCAATCTGTGTAAGCGGACCCCCTGTTCTGATGGACAATATCGTGGCACCTCTGTAAAGCAGCTTCCAGAGAGCTGCTGTTTTTCTTTTCCTGGAGATCTCCACTTGTTTTTTTCTTGGAGGTATCCAAGTGCATATTATTAAAGCAACCTTGTTGCTACAGGTAAAAAAATATCAGAATCACCTTACATCACTACTCTGTCCTGCTGTAATGAAGCAACCAGGAGGAGGAGCCACAGTGTTTAGCAGGGGGACCAGGTATCTGGCACACCCAGAAGTGATGGATACCAGTGATGGATAACAGCTCTTCAAGAGAACAAAGATGTGTCTTATTATCCACCGGGAAGTTGTACTAAAGTCTTAATATAGCAGTATTAGATCATTATAGGAGATTTGAGAATACTAGGGATGCACCAATATTGGCATTTTCACAAATATTTGTACTTGTGAAAATTCCCCAATACTAACGCCGATGCCGGAGCTTTAAATGTTTAAAATGAAGTGTCTGTCTGAGTTCCCATGCTCAGCAGCCCCCTCTTCACATCAGTAATTCCCTTTTTTCATCATACATATCTAGAACTAGGGATGCACCGATACCGGTTTTTCGGTATGGAGTATCAGTATTTTTTTTCCGGTACTCGCCAATACCGAATACCGATACCGGAAGTCCCATTAAGGAAGCCAGGCGGTGTGTAATGGCTCGCTACCTGGCTTCCTGATAGCCGGGAAGCCAAGCGGCATGTAAAGACTCGCCACCCGGCTTCCTGATTAGCAGGGAAGCCGTCCCCATGCTTCTAGTCACTAGGTGACGAGAAAGCATGGAGCCGGCTTTCTGATAGGCCAGGAAGCCGGCTCCATGCTCCCTCGTCATGAGGTGACAAGGGAGCATGAATCCGGCTTCCTCTGAAAAGTCGGGTGCTCGGTCATGGACCGAACGCCCGACAGTATCAGTTCCCTGTCCTCCCGTGACCCTTAGCAGAACTATGGGGAAAAACAATTACCCCATAGTTCTCCTTTAAGGTACTTGAATGCATTTTTGAGATTTAAGTCCTGAGTTTAGTGTCACATTAGGTCAATTTTCTGTAGTCTTGGAAGAGTACTGTTGTGTATAGAGAATGGTTAGACCTGATGGTTCCACAACCACTATAACTGTAAATTATTATTAGGACCCTTGCCTAGGAGTTTCACATTGTAGTGGAATGGGTGAAAATAAACCACATAGCATGTAATAATAGACTGGAGGGGAAGCCCCACAAAGCCATGGTGGAAAGTACTTTCCTTGTAAGAGATGCTAGGACACACCTTCCTCTAAACATGAGCAGAATTCCTAAATAGGACGGAGAACTCATAGTGTCCTCTTACATCTTTAATCATTCTGTAACGCATGGAATGGAAAGGGGAAGTGTCACCAATCTGGGACTACACACCCACACAGGAGCGTAGGGAGGAGATATGTTTCCCTGATTTCTTGTCTCTAAATGCTTAGTGATTTTCTATGGATTTCCAGGGAAAGTCCCTGTTGAAGATTTGTATCTGGAAATTCTACTTTTCAGGTTTGACCAAAGGCATTGGGAAGTCATTCCTTTCCTGCATGTTATGTTCACCTCTTGTCATACCTTACTTAGGGGGTACCTATTAGGGATGCATCGATACTAGTATCAGGGCCAAATACAGAGCATTTTCACGAGTACTTGTACTTATAAAAATGCCCCATTACATAGCGCCGGCGTTTTAATCTTTTTAATAGATTTGGCTGCCTGAATTCTCGCACTTGATGGGAACCTCAGACAGCCTACTGGGGACCTTGCGCGGCAGCTGTCCCTGACATTGCCTGTCCGGCCGCATGTCTCCTCCTCCTTCCCGAGACTGGCACTGTCCTGGAGAGCTCGGCACCCGGCATCCGACAACCATGGAGAGCCCCACCTGCAGCGCTGGGGACACCCAAACACAGCCCTGGAAAGCCCGGCAGCAGCCAAACAGAGCCCTGGTGAGACAAAATGCGGCCCTAGTGAGACCCAAATGCAGCCCTGGTGACACCCATACGCAGCCCTGGTATTACCCGAACGCAGCCCTGGTGACACCCATACACAGCCCTCGTGACACCCAAATGTAGCTCTGGTGACACCCAAATGCAGCCCTGGTGAGACGCTGCACGCAGCCCTGAGAAGACCCTCTTACTGCCCTGGTGACACCAAAACGAAGCCCTGGAGAGACCCAAATGTAGCTCTGGTGACATCCAAACGCAGCCCTGGAGAGACCCACCTGCAGCCCTGATGAGACCCAAATGTAGCTCTGGTGACATCCAAAAGCAGCCCTGGAGAGACCCACCTGCAGCCCTGGTGAGACCCAAATGTAGCTCTGGTGACATCCAAAAGCAGCCCTGGAGAGACCCACCTGCAGCCCTGGTGAGACCCAAATGTAGCTCTGGTGACATCCAAACGCAGCCCTGGTGAGATCTGCACACAGTCCTGGGGAACACCCGCAGACACACCACGGCACTTCTGAGTGACCCTCACAGCTCCTTCTGGATTCCCCAGTCTAAAGCTGGCCATACACCTACAGTATACATTATCTGCAGATTTTCTGTGGTCAGATGGAAAAAAGGCAACAGATTCCTCTATCTATGCTAAACAGTGTGGATGGAGGAATCTCCCACTGGGCCAAGCTTTAGTATCTTGCTAGTCGGCCCCGCTGGCTCTCAAAATACCTGAACAATGCCTACATCCAATCAGATTGTTTGTAAGGAGCTTTCCCCTGTCTACTTTGGGAGATTTCTTCTAACTTCCTGTTGTGCCTCTGGGACAGAAAGGTAACAGGAATGTTCCCAATGCTACAGATGCAAAACACACACACAAAAAAAAGTTTTGGCTATGCATTCACCTAATAAATGATGCGTGACACTCTACAGGACCGGAAGCTGTGTGCTACTCAATAGACAAGTACAGTGTATTGTAAATGAATGTAGACGTGTTCATCGATCATCGCTGTCTGTACCTTGGATAGCAATCTTATCAGAATTACTGCCATGAGGTCTGTGTAATGGCAGCCTTCCACCTCCAATCCTCTGCCAGGGATAAGGTCAGTCTGTTCTGGTGTGAACTGGAGTGTCCTAAGGCTACATCAGGTAATGTTTGTTTTTATTTATAAGCCGCTATCATTTATATAGAATGACATGAAAATCAGAAATGTATTAACATTGGCTGCAGCAAAACTGTATTGCGCACTGTGGCCCAATATACGTAGTGATTTAGAAACCGTTCGCATAGGGAAAAGCTACGTGAAACAAGATTCAAAGTGCATTATGGCACTAGGTGGAGCCGAGGAGCCTAGGAATTTAACCACTTCAAGACCAGGTGTTTAGACCCCCTTCCTGGCCAGGCCATTTTTCAGTATTCAGCGCTGCAGTACTTTGACTGACGTTTATTCTGTCATGCAAAGCTGTACTGAAATGAATTTTATACCATTTTTTGGGGACAGATAGGGCTTTATTTTGGGGGTATTTAATCACCACTGGGGTTTTATTTTTTACTATAATTAGGAAAAATTACAGAAAATTTGGGGGAAAAAAAGTTTTTTTTTACATTATGTTAGGAAACAATTATTATTACCCAGTTTCTTGGTAAAATATAAAAGATCGGGTCACGTCGGGTAAATAGACACCAAACATGTCAAGCTTTAAAATTGCGCGCACCCGCAAAATCGCAGAAAACTACCATACCCAAAATTGGCCATGGGCTACGCTTTAAAAGCTTTTACCGCTCATCAGTTTAGTGTTATCAGTGATTGATGGCCCTAGACTTATTGCTCTCACTCCGACGTTCGCGGCGATATGTAACATGTGCGGCGTAATGGGCGCAATCATCTTTTTTGCACGTATGCGCCCCCGACGCATGTTTGCATGCGTGTATGTATGGGTGGGGACTTTAAA
>NW_017306284.1:2561471-2567846 GCF_000935625.1 Nanorana parkeri | reverse complement strand
CGGGACCGATCGGCACCCCATACACGCGATCCGCCGGCTCTACAGCCGGCGGATCGCTTGTATGGTGACAGGCATCGCTGCCTGTTTTTAAATTTCGGCCATTGACGCCCGCTCAGATCTAGAGAGCTCGGGCCGGCCGGCCCGGAGGTGGTTAAAAGAGAACTTTGGCCAAACCTTTTTGGGCTATAGTTCTCTTTTAGTTCATAGGAAGATGTTTACTAATGTCCTCCTGTGACCCAAAACTCAGCATATATCGCAGCACAGACCCAAGCAAAGATCCCAACAATATTGTCAGGATCAACCCAGCTGCCTCTCTAGAGCCAGCTGTGTCCACCCCGTCCACTGTCTGTCCTTCCAGTCAGGGCCGGCCTTAGGCCTTTAGGCGCCCTGTGCGAGAAAGCTTTACAGCGCCCCTCAGTGACCACACGCCTCAGTGGCCACACCCTTTAGTGGGCACACCCCCAGTAACCACACCCATTTATTAAACATATTTTTGGTAAAATATAAAAAGCGGGGTCACGTCGGATAAATAGACACCAAACATGTCATGCTTTAAAATCGCACCCGCGAAATCGCAAAAATTACCATGCCCAAAATTGACCATAGGTGACGCTTTAAAAGCTTTTACCGCTCATCAGTTTAGTGTCATCAGTGATTGATAGCCCTACAATTATTGCTCTCATTCCGACATTCGCGGCGATATGTAACATGTGCGGCGTAATGGGCGAAATCGTCGTTTTCACACGTATGCGCACCCGACGCCTGTTTGCATGCGTGTATGTATGGGGGGGACTTTAAAAAAAATGTAATTCTTTTTTATTTGTAACTTTACATTTTTGGGGGGGAAACTTTATTGCTATCACATAGGGGGTTAGAAAACCCCCTTATGTGATAGCAAAATGTGACAGGTCCTCTTTATGGAGACATCGGGGGTCTCCAAGACCCCTAATGTCACCTAGGACCCCCCCTGAAGAAGCTGATGAAGCAAAGATCTGCTTCATCAGCTTCTCTCCAGCATCTGAAGCTGGAGAGTGACACAAGAATGCGGAAGTGATGTAATATACATCAGTTCCGCATTCTGACAGCGGAGAGGGGACCGGAGGGAGCTCGTGTACCGAGCTCCCTCTGATCCCCTGTGACAGAGGCCATATGCTGGTCCCGGGCTCGCACTGGGCACAGCGGAGCCCGGGACCAGCTTGACAGCGGGAGGGGGGGAGCCGGGGAGGGCGCAATTCACGGGACCTCATACAAGCGATCCGCCGGCTCTATAGCCGGCGGATCGCTTGTATGTTAACAGGCATCGCTGCCTGTTTTCAAATAACGGGCATTTCCCGCTCGCGAGCGCCCAGCGGTGCGCGCGAGGGGGCGTGGCTGAGCGGACGTCTAAAGACGCCCGCTCAGATCTAGAGAGCTCCTGGCCGGCCGTTTTTTTACAACGGCCGGCCGGGAAGTGGTTAAAATCATTTTTTTAATTTTTTTATTTATTTTTTACTGTTGGGGGGGCTTTGGGAAATATTAGGGGTCCAAACAGACCCCTGACATTTCCCTTTTAAAATAGAAAAGAAATTGAGGACACCAAATCCTCAATTTCTTTTTTAGCAGCCTCAGCACTCAATGAATGGGAAGCACTCAGTACAGAGGCTCCTCCCATTCATACTTACTATCAATAGTTTCTGAATGGGGAGGAGCCTCTGTACTGAGTGCTTCTCCCCATTGGTGAAATCTTGAATGAACAGGCTGCGATGTAAATCACAGCCTGCTCATTCATAACTGGGGACACATAGCACTATGTGTCCCCAGTTATTTACAAACACTGGAGTGATCAGACGATCGCTCCAGTGTTTGTCCTTCTCACACGGAGGACCGGTAAATATCACTGATATTTACCGATCCTCCGCTCAGCCACGCACAGAGCCGCTGTCATCCTGAAACTGACAGGATGACAGCGGCTCCGATCTCCTCCCCGCTCGGCCATCCTGACAGCTGCGGGCGCGGCTTCTCTCCCCCTCACCGCTCCGCCATCCTGACAGCAGGCAGCGCTCCCTCCTGCGCCCCCCCCCGAAGTGGGGGGGCGGACGAGGGAGCGCTGTCATATCGGATGGCCAGCGCCCAGCGGTGAGGGGGAGAGAAGCCGCCCCCAGGACGAGCTGTGTCGGCCGCACGGCGCCCTTGTTGCCATGGCGCCCTGTGCGGCCGCACTGCTCGCACACCCCTAAGGCCGGCCCTGCTTCCAGTCAGCGCTAGACGAACGGAGAGTGGAATTCCTGTGGGGAGTGGTGACTGACAGCCACTACCCTCTGCAGGGAGAAGATCGTGTGATCAGCGGTTTGTGATCGCTCAGTTCTTGATCAATAGAGCCGACGTGTGACACCTCACGCTGGCTCTAACTGTAGGGATGAGTGCATTTCACTTTCCCCATAGTTCTCCTTTAAGATAGAAAAAACAGCACTCCATATCCATATCAATAGTTTATTGTTTTAATAGGCATATACAGTAAATCCACACATGGACAAGATGCTAAGGCGTTTCGGCCATTAAGGCCTTAGGCCTGGTTCACACCTGTACGTTTTGTAGCGCGTTCAACGCTCTACTAACGCTCTACAAAACGCTCAAACATGAAAATCCCATTGTTTTCTATGGGTATGGTTCACACCTTGCCGTACTTCAGCCCGTCTGAATGCGCTACAAAACGGCCTACGAATCGCGGTAAAAACGCCAGTCACAAAACGCGCGACAAACGCGCATATTCAATACGCCTAAGTGTGAACAGAGCCTAAATTAGTCATAGCTGGAAACGTGTCAGCATCCAACATTTATATGTCTTTTGAGACCATAAACTATTGATATGGATCTTCAGTTGAGCGCTGGCTTTTTCTGTCTTAAATGGTTTGGGGCTTGAGCTTTATGACTATTGTATTTTGGTTTTAAATGGTTTAAAAAACTTAAACTTGGGTATCTAACATATAAGCTTTATTCAACCCCAATAAAGGGCCGCAGCCATTAAATTGCACTTTGGAGTCTGTGTGAATTTATTAAAGCCCATGTTCGGGCAAACCAGAAATCTACCCTTGCAGTGGGGCTACCCCTGTACTAAAAGGGGTTAAGGGTCTGTTTTTGTGCAGGGGCTGGAGTAAAGCAGATTTACTTAACTGATCTTTGCTCCCCCAGCAGTCAGCGCTTGTCTCCCCCTCCACTCCGGGTGTGGACTGTCCCTCGGCATCTGCACTTCTAATGGAAGTCTATGGAACCTGCATTAGATGTGATGAAGTCAGCGGTCCTTAGACCGTCAGAGCAAGGGAGAGAAGAGGCTGCTGGCACCAAACTAGTAGTCTGAGGAAAGCTGGCAGAAGGGGGATCGGGTAACTAAATATGCTTTACTTCAGTCCCTAGATAGAAATAAGAACTTGAAGTATAATTAAACTCTCTGGTCTTCATTTGCATATATCTAGATATCTAGTGCTAAAAAAAAATAAGAAAGGTACCAAAAAGGTAATTACTTAACTCTGTCTCTGCCGCTTGCTCCTGTCTGAAGATCTGGAGTGGCCCGAGCAGCATGATGGGTCGGGCGTGTGCTCAGTACAGATCTTTGGTGAGGAGAGACACAGTGCAAGTCAATGCACGCAGCCGTGAGCGTGCATGTCGGACAGACACCATAGGACACAGAAGACACAGCAGTCAGCGCTGGATCAGAGACCGGCACCAGGCTGGAGGGACTCCTAAAAACTACTAGAAAGAAGATGATTGGATCAAGAGGCATCATTTAGGGTAAGTACTTAAAGCAGCATGGCGGGGGGAGGAAAAGAATTGTGACTTTAATGTCACTTTAACCCTTGTGGTGCAGGGGGTAGCCGCACTGCGAGGGTAGTTTTTTGGTTTGCTCTCCGGGGGTTTTTGATACAGAAAACAAGGGCTGGTAACCTTATTGGATCCCCTATGAGCATCAGGTGTTAGCACAGAGCTGGCCAAATCCCAGGAGCTAGGTAGCCAATGCTCTTTAAAAATGACAGCTGGCACCTAACGTTGGAGGGTTTCTTGTTGTCCATTGAGCTGGCACATTACAAATCCTGCTGGTTCCTGAAATTCATATAAATGTGTCCACCTCATGTGTAAGCAGCTCGTGCATGATAACTTTGCTCCCTATTTGTGTACGTGTACTATGTGGTCCCGAAAGGATGGATACAGTACCAGTGCTACAGTGTCACCTAGTGGCACTACAATGTTTTCTAGTTGTTTACGAATTTCCACCGTCAGCCATGCTGTACCAAGTCAACTTCCCTTTACTGCAGTCATAAACAGCCAGTGAGGCTATCGATGACACTAAAATGTGTGGCAATATAATGTGCATATCATGTTATTGGTATGTTGTATATGACCTCCGTGTGACAGGAATGTCTGCAATGCATCAATCATGAATTTGTGAGCACTAAGTCATGTAAATTTGCAAGTTATATTTTAAATGTAAGGCTGGAGTTAAACCTTCTGTGTTGTGCTTAGCCTGCATTGACGTGCATTTTTCTCTTTATTCACAAAGCACTTTTGTTTGTATTACATTAATGTGCGTTGCAGCACATTGCAATGCGTTGTAAGGCATTGCAATGTGTTTCAATACAGCATGCTATATTTTCGCCCAATGTACATAGAAAACAGTGGGACCAATAAACTCTGGTTATCCCACATTTTTGTTTGGTGCACATATGATGTGCACTCGACATGCACCAAATTATCAACTTGGTGCACCTATGTTGAAGATGATTTGCAACATGTGCGGCAAAACCTGCAAAATCGCAAATTGCGATTTATCGCAGGAATGTCGCAGTTTCTGCACTCTTTAAATTATTATCTGCGATACAATGCAGGGCAGACATTAGCCAAAGATTTCCACCTGGTCTGATCAGGCGCAGATCTGCAAACTGGGCTGACTCTCTCTGATAAGTGTCTATACAGATGCTGTAAGTAAGGCTGGGCACACACCTTACAACCATCGCAAGACTTTTGTCTTGCGATGGTTGTAAGGTACTTAAAAAAACGTACGATCTGCCTATGTTGCATAGGCAGATCGTACTTGCGATGATCGCAAGCCATGCCCCCAGAGGGGCAGGCTTCCGATGATCGCAATGCCGAACGGGCAGTGTGTGTTTGCGCACACCGGCCCGTCCGGCTTTTATCTTACGAACATGCTACACACCCGCCAAACGTTGTACGATGCTCGGCGGGTTTTGAAACATGTCCGTAAGCTTAAAGTCGTGCGACCTTACAGTAGTAGAGGTCGCACGGCTTCCACACACCATACGATAATCGTACGATCGCGGGATTTCCCGCGATTATCGTAAGGTGTGTTGGGACCTTTACACGGCCTGCTACTTGATAGTGAGTGAGGAATAATGGATGATACAGCAACACACTGGGGTGAATTTACCAAAACTGGAGCAGACAAAATCTGGAGCAGCTGTGCATGGCAACCAATCAGCCTCTCCCTTTCATTTTTAAATCTTAACTGAACAAACTTAAAAAAGAAGCCAATTGGTTGCCATGCACAGCTGCTCCAGATTTTGTCTGCTCCAGTTTTGATAAATTCCTGCCACTGTATTTGTGACAATTTGGCTGTCAGGATGAGATTACAGCCGATAGCACCTTGTAACGAAGGTGTGGCAGCTCAACCAAACAATGGCTTTGCACATCTGTTCAAGTAAGGTGAATATATGTTAAGCCCAAGAAGCAGCTACTAACCTAGCGGTGTGTGATTTAAGCAAATTAGGCCCTTTAACCTGCAGACTCATAAAATCAGTGATTTCTTGCTTAACCCCGTGCCCCATTATGTTTTTGGACTCTTTAGATACCTTAAGGTGACTTTAAAACAAAATAACCATAAACCATCACATTCTGAAACAATTCATTCCCAGACAGCTGCCTCCTCATGTATCACTTCCCCCTCCCTTTTAGATTGTAAGCTCTCAGGGGCAGGGCCCTCCTTACTATCTTGTCTTGAATTGTATTGTGATTGTAATGTCTTCCTTATATTGTAAAGTGCTGCGCAAACTGTTGGCGCTATATAAATCCTGTATAATAATAATAATAAACAGATATCTTGAATTCCTTAAAGTGGAACTTAACTGACCAATGTAATGGTTTCCCAAAAGTAATCTTAAGGTGGACTCCCCCACCTTAAAAAAAACTGCCGATGCTAATAAAAACTCTTTAGGGAAGCAAGTAGACGTACTTATATATACATGCTTCTTTTTATCTATTTTCCACACTCCCACTCCCTTCCTGCCCCTACCCCACATAGCCAAGAAAAAAAAAGTTATTCATGAGCCCCCCAATGATGTCTGTTTGTTTTTGTTTACGTGTTGCCATGATGTTAGCAAAGTTAGCATC
>NW_017306284.1:2547667-2560192 GCF_000935625.1 Nanorana parkeri | reverse complement strand
CCCCGCCCCCCCAAAAAAAATCTTGTGAGATCTCACAGTTTGACCATGAGAATTCCCTGGAAGACACTGATGACGAAGGCTTCCCAAGAATCAGCTGGACGGCCCTGACTACATCACCCGTGCCTCAGAAAAACAGGAAGAAGAAAGGTAAATTCATGTATAGCAAAATAATGTGCAATAAACATTACGGCTTAAAGTGACACTACACTCAGGAGTTAAATCTTAAAAAAGCATTCAAGTACCTTACCTATGAATAAAACTGTATCACAGTGGTGTAATTGTTAGAGCTTATGACTTGTAGCACTGGGGGTCCTTGGTTCAAATTCTGGCCAGATCACTATCTGCAAGGAGTTTGCATGTTCTCCCTGTGCTTGCGTGAGTTTCCTTCAGGTACTCCGGTTTCCTCCCACACTCCAAAGACATGCTGGTAGGTTATTGGTTCCTGTCTAAATTGGTCCTCATATGTATGCATGTGAGATAGGGGCCTTAGATTGTAAGCTTCTTGAGCGCAGGGACTGATGTGAATGTGCAACTGAGTAAAGCACTGCGTAAATTGTCAGCTGTATATAAATACCAATAAAAATAATATCACTCAGCTGTAGATCCTCCAATCACCTCTGAATTGGAGCTGACATGGTCCATCCTTCTGGAGGGGGGCTACTTTTGTTTCCCATGGTCCCTGTATGTGTTGTAACTTAGTCACCGCTCCAAGCTCACTCCCACGATGAACTACAATCTCAATACAAATTCGTAAAACTAAACATGAGATTGAAATTCTGCTTCCATAAGCTTCTCTGAAGTAAAAAATGAAGCAAAGCATAACTATGACCAATGGGAAATGAATGTCAATTCTATGCGATACCCATGAAACATTCTTAAAGCTCAATTGACCTTCCATTGAAATCAGCGAATACATTCTGGGTATATCAAAACAAAAGGCATTCATCTTACCTTTCACATTTCCTACAAAGCAGCCACAGCCCTGAGTAGAAAAGCCTGCCCCTTCCAAGATACTGTAGAGAGGGACTCCTGCTCTCTGTGTGGAAGCAGTCTTTCTGAAGAGGTTCATCATGTCCCCCCACTAGAGTTACTAGTGAGAGCTATAGCTCTGCAATCAATAAAGTTCATGTTACCTGCTGATTTGAGAGTTTAGGGTATGCTAGACTTCTGCAGAGAGACCACTGCTTCAACACAGGGGGCAAAGGTCCTTCTCTACAGCATGTGGGCAGGGGACAGGCTTTTCTACTCAAGATGTGGCTGCTTTAGAAAACTAGCTAAGACTTGGCACACCTTTTTATGCACCTGGAATGTATTTAGCAGATTTAAACAGGTTTAATTGGGTTTTTAAAAGTTTGGTCTCTATGGATCACCTATTACTAACTTGAGGTAACACATGACTATCCCTTGAACTATGATTTCTTGTGTCCTGAAGGTATCAGAGATCACTTTTTTCTTTCCTCCCTCCACCCTTCTCCTGCCTATCTCTCCCCTCTTTTACACCCTCTTTATATTCTTCTCACAGAACATTCTGCTATCATGCTTTCCTTATTCTTCCCTTCTGTTGTCTCTGACAGTCATGGCGCTCTTATTGGTCAGGATCAGGAACCATGTTTTTCACAGGGCACCCACCTAAAGCTGTCCATACACTGCTTAGATTTTTAAAATAACTTTTGTATGAAAAAAACTTTCTCTCGACTTTCTATTAGTTGATGGAGTCGAATCGCTAATCGATTTCCACCTTAGTGATGAAAAAACTTGAAGGAGGAGAATGGAAATTTTTTCTCGAACGAACAAAATTCTAACAGTAAATATGGTTTTCAATCGTGAAACCCCATTCATTCCAAAATGGAACATTAGAATCAAGTGAAATTTCGATCGACATTCGTCAAGTGGCTGGTGGCATTATCGAGGGGTAAAGAAAGCGCTCTCTGACGAAAGTTCCTTCAGAAATCTACTAGTGTATGGCCAGATTAACCTAGATCAGGGATAGGAAAACCTTAGTACTCCAGCTGTTGTGGAACGACAAGTCCTATGAGGTATGACCCCCAGAGGCAGAGGCATAGAGGGGTTCATAGTTTTACCACAGCCTACCCCTCACCTAGATAATCTACACTATAGAGAAGGTAGAAAATACCTTTACCACCTAACCTGAACATCCTGTATAAGGGGAAACCCAAAGCAACAATAACAAACAACTTTAAAGTTTATATAAACCAAAAACATATTTCTTTTAATTCTGAATTGGGTGGTAAAGAAGACGGAGCCTCTGCCAACTTTAAAGTATTACTAAAGGCTGGGCATTTGTTTACCTTAATACATTCTCTGCATTAAGGTAAGAAACGCCCAGTACCTTTCTGTGTCCCCCCCCCCCCCTACAGCTCGCGGTATACTGAGACGCCGCAGCTGAAGCGGATCCCGACAATTATGTCTGGATCCGCCCAGCTGCGTGAGTGACAGCTGGCTCTGCCTATCTAGAGGCAGAGCCAGCTGTACCTGCCCCCTCCCCCGTCCGTAAGTCAGCACTGGAGGATCGGGGAGGGGGGAATCCAGTCCCTCCCCTGTCACGGCAGAGAGCTGTGACAGGATCGAGAAGTGAGCGAACGCCGGTATGTGTTCGCTCACTTCCCGATCTACTGAGCCGACCTGTAACAGTCTCATTGTCACAGGTCGGCTAGAACTAGGAGGTGAGTGAAAAGCACTCATCTCATAGTTCTCCTTTAATGAAGGTCTGTCTCCCTGCTGGGAAGATTCAGGGCCCATTCACACCAGTTCCAGATAATCTCCAGACCAGATTGTTTCCTGACTCAAAATGTAACCTAATGTATCCCTATGCTATTTCTGGCCTCTGTTCACACCAGCTCAGTCCGTTCCAGACCAGACCCGAAAAATATTGCATGCCTCATTTTGTCTGGTCTGAAATGCACTGGAACTGTGGGCAGGTTCACACCATTTTCCGGAACAGATCTGCTCTGGAAAATGGTGTGAACCTGCCCTCAGACTCTCAATAAGTTCCGGGGGCAGTTATCACCAGTATTGAGGGTCTTTGCTCACCTCTACGGTAACATGTACTTGTACGATTATCGCATCAAAGGGAGATCATTACTCTATCTCCCTTTGATCTCTTTTCCTGTCCCCGAATGCAGGAAGTGATGTATATTACATCACTTCCTGCATTCAGTGTCACTCTCCGGTGCGGAACACCAGAGAGAAGCTGATGAAGCAGATCTGTGCTTCATCAGCTTCTCTGGGGGTCCCTAGGTGACATCAGAGGTCTTGGAGACCCCTGATGTCTCCATAAAGAGGACCTGTCATGTAAATTGGCTATCACATAGGGGATTTCTTAGTCCCCTATGTGATAGCAATAAAGTTAAGTCTAAAAAAAAGTAAAAAAAAAAATTAAAGCATTAAAAAACATATTCACAAATAATAAATAAAACAAATAACACTAAAAATATTTTAAAGTCCCCCTCCCCCCCATACACACGCAAACATGCGTCGGGTGCGCCTATGTACGAAAACGACGATTGCGCCCATTATGCCGCACATGTTACATATCGCCGTGAACGTCGGAGTGAGAGCAATAATTCTAGGACCATTAATTACTGATAACACTAAACTGATGAGCGGTAAAAACTTTTAAAGTGTCGCCTATGGCCAATTTTGGTTGCGGTCGTTTTCTGCTATTTCGCGCGGCACGCAAAATTTTTAAGCTTGACATGTTTGGTGTCTATTTACCCGACATGACCTCGTCTTTTATATTTTACCAAAAATTGGGGTGATAATAAATGTTTCATAACATTTTATAGGGAATTATGTTTTTTTTTCCAAAAATTTTGTTATGTAGTACTGTTTTGTTATGTAGTAAAAAATGAAAAAACCCGTAGTGGTGATTAAATACCACCAAAAGAAAGCTCTATCTGCCCTCAAAAAATGGTATGAAACTCGTTTCAGTACAGCGTTGCCTGACGGAATAAACGTCAGTCAAAGTACTGCAGCGCTGAACACTGAAAAATGGCCTGGCCAAGAAGGGAGTGAAACACCCCGGCGGTCAGCAAATGGTTAATTTCTAGGATTCTGGCCTAATAAAGAAATGAAGAAAGCCTGCAATGTAAGTTATAAAATTGTGCACACGTATACATCATTACTGCACCTCACAATAAATGACAAAGGCACAAATGGACTTTAGGACTAGCCACACATTTAAAATGGGCCAATAGGACCGCTTATGGCTGCAATTTTGGTCAATTCCTGGTGAATTAACCCGGCTCAACAGACTTTGATGGAGATGGGTTCACAATTGCCGGCTGAACAGTTACTACATTCTATCAGCTGTAATCACTGTTCAGGTATTCAGTCAGACACAAGTATCGCCTGCTCGCATTCAATAGCTGGCAGGGAAGATTCCTCCATCCTCTTATACGTGCACGAATCCCCTATGCCACTCACAGCCTGTAACTGGGAAAACCCCACTGCGCATGTGCTACCCCATGCACGTCACGCCCGCCCCTCCCAGGGCTTTCATAAGTCCCGCGCATGTGCAGTCATACCCCCGAAGCGCACACGTTCTGACCAATCAGAGAGCGCGTTAGAACCCAATCCCGGCCGGCGAGGCCTCACGCAGTCAGCCAATCAGGTCGAAGCTTGCATCCCCCGCTGAGGTCCTGGGGAGAGGAGGAGGGGAGAAGCAGACTGCTTGGAGGCGGCAAGATGGCGGCCGGGTGCTGACGGTTCGCCGATTCCCAGCCGTTGTCGGATGTAGTTTGATGGGATTGAAGAATTTACGAAGGAGGAGAGAAGGAAGCGAGTGTATCTGAGGCCTTGCTTCTTATTTGTCTGTCGGTATAGCGGGAAGAGAGGCCGAGGCTCCGCCTAGCACGGCGGCCAGCAGACATCTTCTTCCATAGTCCTATTAATAATCATCGGCGGTCCCGCCATGACTTCCATTCACTTCGTGGTCCATCCGCTGCCTGGGACCGAGGACCAGCTCAATGACCGGTAATCTACCCTCCACCTCCCCACCCCCAGAGGCTGAGGCCTGGCCCTAGAACCCGGGCATGTGTGACAAAAGAGGGACTTCAGCCAATCAGAGCTCGGCCTTCCCACACATGGGCTCCTCTCAGAGAATGTGATAGAGAATACAGTTTAGGGTGGCAGTAACCAATTATAGTTTGTTTCATTGTACGTATGCTTTTAATGCAATTCTGCAATTATCCCCCATGTGTGGTAATTATGCGCAATCATATTGCGATACTGCCATCGCCAATGAACGTGTGGGTTGGATGATTCGCTCCACCATCCGTTTGTTCGCCGGGGATGAGTTGGATATGACCCCTGCGCTTCCTTTAAGGGAAATGGTGTAATAGTACAAAGCAGGGGCCCTTAGGTAGAGGTTTTGGTGGGGGTATGTCCTAATTTTGTTTGTGGGTGTAGTTGGCGTCTTCCCGTTCATACAGGTGGGGAAATCTTCGACGATAAAAAAAATTACGGCATCGCCCTGTGAAGGTAGCTGGAAGAATTTCCGCTGATCCGCACGACTCGCCGCAGATTCTTTGGATGGCCCTGCCGGCTCGACAAAAGCCGATTACTGAAAATGGTCAGCTTCCCGGAGACTGCTACCGATCAGATGTAGTCACTCTTCGGGTATTCTGACCACATCGGACGCTAGCTGTCAGAATGCGGCGACGGGATTTCGTCCATCCGTGCTGTTTAGTGTGGATGGAAGAATCTTTGATTTCTTTTGTTCAGACTGATCAGAAGAAGTCTATTTGTTTATGGCCAAAGTAAAGTGCCACCAAAATCAGGATTTAAATCTTAAAAATACATTCAAGTATCTTATTTGTGTATCACTCGGCTGTAGATCCTCCAATCATCTCTGAACTGGTGCTGACGCTGTCCTTCCTTCTGGAGGGTGGCTACTTTTTGCTCCCCATGGTCCCTGTGTGCGTAAAGCTCACTCCTGTGATGGAATACAATCTCAATACAAATTAGTGAATTAAACATGAGATTGAAGTCCATCACGAGAGTGAGCTTGGAGCGGTGACTGCTTTACACACACACAGGGACCATGGGGAACAAAAGTATCCACCCTCCAGAAGGAAGGCCAGTGTCTGCACCAATTCAGAGATGATTTGAGGCTCTACAGCCGAGTGATACACAGATAAGATGCATTTTTGGTAATAGGTAAGGTACTTGAATGTATTTTTAAGATTTAACTCCTGAGTTTCGTGTCACTTAAAGGAGAACTATGAGGTGAGTGATTTCCACTCATCCTCATATTTATAGCCGACCTGTGACAAAGAAGCTGTCGCAGCTCGGCTCTATTGATCGAGAAGTGAGCAGAAACATGCACCGATCCGCTGACTTCCTGATCATCTGTCAGTCACCGATCCCCGCAGGGATTCCCCTCCTCTCCTTCAGCGCTTAGTGGAGGAAGGGAGGGGGTGGGTAAAGGTGGCTCTGCCCATAGATAGTCAGAGCCTGTTGTCACTCACGCAGCTGAGTCCATCTCGACAGTATTGTTGGGATCCGTCCCGGCTGCGGTGCTCTCAGTATATAGCAATAGCCCGCTATATTCTGAGCTTTGGGTCACGTTGGGGGTTAGTATATGCCCTCCTGTGATCCCAAAGAGAACTATGCTGAAAAACACTTACCCCATAGTTCTCTTTTTGAAGTGTCGAGAATGGTCCTTCTTAGATGTAACAGAGGAATGCCAACGCGTTTCAGGGGCTACGAGATGGTAATTCTAAAGTCAGTTCTGCCTTCAGTGCTGTTAGTGACTGGAAATCTCTATTCTGCTGAAGATGACATTCGTAAATGTGCTGGATGACCGCCCTGGACTCTTACTAGCAGGCTGGCGCTTCCATCATTTCCTATCTTAAAAGAAAACCTGTCCTCCTTTCTGCTATGTGACACTTATGTCAGTAATACAGAGCTGGAAAAATCCCAGGAGTCTTGGTAGCCAATGCTTCTTAAATTTTATAGCAGGGGCCTAACTTGAGGTCCCCCCCTCCCCCCGCAGTAATATATATGATCACCCCATGCTCTGTGTAAACAATGTGGTGCTTTGTGGCATCCTCTTAATGGAGGCTCATCCAGAAGTGTTGTCCCTGCTTCTTTTATATGGCAGACCAGTCCATAATGGAAGTTGATGGGGTTGGCTTCTTTGTTGACGAAGCTGGGAGTTGGTGTGTTAAAGAGCCGGAACCATTGTTTTGGAGGACGTGGGGAAGTGTTAAAGGAGAAGTATTGGGAGAGTAATATGTACTCCTCCCAATACTCAGCTTGTGTGGTACACATATGTCTGCTTTATAGATCAAGAACTGAGCGATCACAAACCGCTGATTGCTCAGCTCACAGCTTCTCCCTGCAGAGAGTAGTGACTGTCAATCATCATTCCCCCGATCCTCCAGTGCCTATTGGAGGGACAGACAGGAGAGCTAACCCCCAAAAAAGGTTTGGTTATAGTGCTGTTAAAACCACTGTCAGGCTTTCTTTTGTTGTCTCTATCTCGTAGGGGAGATTCCCCCTCATTTCCTGTCCTGTAGACACAAAAGAGTGGGAGGAATGTTTTCAAAGTAAGATCTTAGTTGTGGTTGGTTAGGTGACTCCACTGGAAGATTTCCACTCTATTCTTCTTCTAGGGACAACTCAAAGTAATGGTAAGTGCACAATTTTGGGTCCCCCAGACAATGGTCACCAGGACAAAGGCAACATTGGAATCCTGGAGGAGGCCCTAACCCTTCCCTGCTCCATCCAAAAGCTCTAGTTTGGGCAGTTTAGGGTACTCGGGTGGAAAAGTGCAGCTCAAATTAGAGTTTAGTAATGGGGGTGCCACAAAGGAGAGCAACATGGTCAATAGTGCTGTCCAGGAACATGGCATTACCATCCGTGTCACCAGCATCAATTAGGCAAAACATGCTGTCTGGTGAGTTTGCTGGGAAACCTTTTTCCAGCATTATTTAGACGCACACTAATGACAGGTTCTCTTTAAAGCCAATCTTGGTGGATAGAAATATGGAAGCTGCCATTCCTGCCCCGGTCTTTTCTTAAATGTTTGCTCTGGGGCGGTCATCCTGATCCTGGTTTTTCCCACGCTGCGAATCACTGACCCGTGGCAAGCATGCTGTATGGCAGGGGTGGACGATTCCGGCCCTCCAACTGTTTTATCTGCAAATCCCAACATGCCTAAGGGAGTCATGCCTGTAAATGTCAGTCTTGCAATTCCTCATGGGACTTGGAGGGCCGGAGTTGCCCACCCCTGGTGTATTGGCACTCATTTTTTTTAGACTTCAGAGGCTGTATGCTTGTTCCAGGGCTGTAATTCTTAACGTAGTGAAGCCATGATTAGGATGACAGCCATTTGCTCTGCACCTTTAAAGTTCAACTCAGCCATGGGGGAACCCAGATTTCTCTCCTCGCTCAGCCCCCTATTGCTCTTGTAACAGGGAAATTGCTTTTACAACCCAGAGATGAGAAGGAGAAACGAAGACGAGAAGCCATTTTATCAGATACATTGCACTCTTTAAAGCAGGAGGAGGCAAACTCCGGCCCCCCAGCTGTGTTGCAACTACAAATCTCATTAGGCATTGCAGGATTCTGACAGCCACAGCATGACCCCCAGAGGCAGATGCATGATGGGATTTGTATTTTCACCTCAGCTGGAAGGCCAAAGTACCCTTGCTTTGAAGAAGAGTAATTTTACTAAAAATGATTGTCTATCTTCCCTAGCACTCCTAACGTTTAACCTACGACCTCACCAGCTGTTTACTTACCTCAGCATGGCATCCACGGCCTCCTCGGCTGTTTACATATTTAGGGCCACAGTGAGCAATCAGACTTGAATAGGGTGATACTTGAGTCTGAGAACACTCAATGGCTTCCCTGTCAGGCCTATGAGAGGCTAAATTGCTTTAGGGGTCTTGCCCTGCATTTCTATGATGCCATAGTTTGTGGTGAGTCTACGTCACAAATTCCAGGTAGCCAATGCGTCTTAAAAATGACAGGTGCTGCCTAACTTTTTGAGGGTTTCCCTAGTTGTCAATAGAGCTGGCACCTGGATTCCATAACACCCACAATTGGCCTCTTTATCTTGATTGACTTTGCTGGTGGCATGCGTGTTCCAGACTTGTTTACACAGATGTTATAAGGCTTTCAGGGCATGTCACTTGGTGGGGAAAAAAAAAAGTAAATGAGAACTTCAGAAGAACAGTAGCACATCAGTCAGCGGTCAAGCCAAGGATGGACCTTAGTACTCCAGCTGTCGTGGAACTAAAACTCCCATGAGGCATTGCAAGACTGACAACACAGGCATGACTCCCTGAGGCAGATGCATGATGTGGTTTGCAGTTTCACCAAAGCTGAAGTGCTGAGGTTGCCTACTCCTGGTCTATGGCCTACCAAAAACAGTTCTGCCCATCTTTATAACCGCTGTTGTGTAAAATGATTTTCTTCTAATATTGGAGCGATCCTCAACCATTCCCTTTCCCACAGGAACCATCTTTTTACTGTGCATGGAGTCCATCAGTGAAAAGGAAGATGGAGTATGCCATCCCACCACTGCTGCAGGGCCACATGGTACTCGGTGTGCAGACGTCTGTTTCACTTGAGTGCTGATCCCCGGCTTTCACAGAGCGCAGGGAAATGTTGCAGCTTGATTCATAAATTCCTTCCTTTGAAACACTAAAGTAGCCCTGACACAGAACATAGTAGTTTGCATGACGTTGATCTGTCACATGCTATACCGCTAATAGGAAAGCACATACTTGTTTCCAGCAACCCTCTATGACATATTCACCGTCATCATCTGTCAGCTCGGTGTTCCGGGTTCTTCACCTGAAGTCACAATCTATTATCTGTGGAGGTTGTGAGGTCTGAGGACGGCTATGTATATGTTATGGGATAATTATCTGCTAGTCCTGACAGGAAGATCCTTTGATTATTTCACTTGTGTGCTTTGGGTTCTTGTTTTGACATTCACATCAGTTTATTTTGCCTTTGACATTGTTGTGTGCTCCGGGGGATCAGCTGCTGTGACATGGATTATTTAAGATGAGACGGCGATTCAATTTGGCTTTGCTGTATGGCTTGTTTATTGCATTTGCTTTTTGTGGTGTTTTGCGTAGATACATTTGTCTACATCAGGGGTTGGCAACCTTGGCTCTCCAGCTGTGCTGAAACTACAAACCCCATCACGCTACTACCTCTGGGAGTCATGCCTGTGGCTTGCAATGCCTTATGGGATTTGTAGTTTCAGCACAGCTGGGGAGCCAAGTTGCCTACCCCTGGTATACATGATCCAAGTCAGATAGTGAAATATTGGGGTTTCTTGTGCTATGGTTTGCTGACTTTTGTTGCTGTAGATCAGGGCTGGACAAATTCCAGGAGTCTGGTATCTTAAAACTTTAAAGTAGTTTTAAGGTCTTGGCGTTGTTTTACCTTAAGGCCCTATTTATACCAGGGCGGTTTGGTCGCGCGTATTTGTCGGCGCTGAATTGCCAACATGAACATTCCTGTGGGGACTGTTCATTTAATCGATCTGAACCGCCTGCCGGCCAAAATGCTCTTTGAGCTATTTTTTTTTCATGCTGATTAGCGCACATTCCATATAGATTTCAATGATCAGCGCATTTTTTAGTGTTTTTAATTGTGTTTCAGGGTGAAACGCGATTTGAAACACCCTTTTAAAATTTGCACAGCAACCGTGCTGAAATGCATCCACCCTGGTGTGACTGGGGCTAGGCTTCTTTACAACACACACAGGGACCATGGGGAAGAAAAGTAGCCCCCCTCCAGAAGGAAGGACAGTGTCGGCACCAATTCAGAGATGATTTTAGGATCTACATTTGAATGTATTTTTAAAGGCTGCATTCACATGTAATGTTTGCAGTTCCCACGCAGTTTTCATCGCGGAAGACCATGTGGGCCGAAAACGCTAATATTTTTAATCCGCACGGATGCCGCTCGTTCCCGGCTAATAGCCGGGAACGTGCGGTATCTGCCAGGTTATTGCGCTTGTACTATTTTGGGGGCCGCGCGGTTTTGTACCACGCGGCCCCTGCAATGGTCTGAACGGTGCACATTAAAGTGCATTGTATTTTCTGTTTTGGATCGCCTCCGTACAGCCGAATACGCGCGGACAGCCGCTCAGGTGTGCATGGAGCCTCGGATTTACCTTGAGTGTAGTGTCACTTTAAACATCTACATTGCTGACTCCCCTGACTGGAAATGGAAGCTGTACAGTAATTGAGGGAACACAGTTCTCACCCGGAGATAAGGAAATGTTTATCTTTCTGATAAAGAGTTTGGTTAGGAGGAAGCTCAGGATGTTTTACAGACATTCGATCACCTCCACACTCTTCTTTGCAGGGAGATGTAATGCAGGGCTGGTGTGAGTTTCTATCCTCCCAGCAGTTCAGCTCTGTCAGAGGTTTTCTCTCTGACCTGGTGACACATTTTCATGCTGCCGTGTCACGTGTTAGCTGGAAGAGGCCTGGCCTCGTGGAAGTCCCTCTCCTCCATCTGCACGGCTCTCTGCTTCAGCCATTACTTTGTAGCTGTGAGAGATTATATTCATTGATTGCCATTCTATCTTTATTACATTTTATCTTTAGAAAAGAAATGACTTTTCGGCTCAATTGACAAAGCTGTAACACAAGGGTGATCTTTATTTTCAGCCATGTGACTGATTTTTGTTATCAGATCTCATTGGACTGAACTAAAAATGGCTCCTTGTGTTGGCGTTGTGAATTGAGCCCGTGGTGTGTTCATTTATAGAGATGCACATTTAAGTTGCTATTAATTTGGCAGATTAATTTTAGGCCCGATTGTGTTTATTACTCGGCATATAAGGCCTGTGCTGGCTCGATCTTCAAGTTGATTTTAGAAAACCCGGTGACTACATTGGTGTATTAGTCAGGATATGAGTGGTTTCTTGTCCGCGTGTGATGGGGATGTACAGCTCAGGTTATGAAAGTCTCTGGGACAGTTTAATATTCCTGTTGTGTGTGTTGATTATGTTATTAGTGCACATTCACAGCCTTCTGCACACCTTACATGTGGAGAGCTCATGGACATAACATGTTTAGGAAGGGATCCGCCAGATATAAATAGGATCCGTGTATGTTAAAGGTAAAGTCCACTTTACAAAAAAAAGTAATACGCATTTCATAAAAGCAAAAAATTTACAGTTATTTTTTTTTCGCATTGGAGCCAGTAAAGGATTGTAACCGTGATCAACGGCTCTTGGGTGCAATGCTCCGACTCCTGTCCCTTTTCTATACCGAGGTACGGACATTCAGTAACATTGACTGGGGGTAGTATGAATGGACGTCACCCCACTTGTGTAACATTGAGGGCTGAGTGCCTCTGCCCTGGTGGCTGATGCAACTTGTAGTTTCTCCATTCCCAAACCCTGTCCAAGGATCTATAATTGGATGATGAGGCCGTGTGGGTGGAGCCATGCCAAATAAAAGATTAAGAAAAAATCACAGCAGCCTGCAGGGAAGAGAGCTCCATGATTCAGGTGGG
>NW_017306284.1:2529037-2547650 GCF_000935625.1 Nanorana parkeri | reverse complement strand
GGGGGGGGGTTTGCAATGTGACCATGTTTCATGTTACATCAGTTTAACATGAAACCTGGTCCCAAAGGTACATTTTTTTTAAGTTTAAAAAGCATTACAATTTGCATTGCAGATTATTTGGCAGGTAATGCAATGAACATACATGTCTGCTTGACTTTAACTAATGTACTTGTGTCATGGCGGAGGTTTTTATCGACGTTTAATCAGGGAGGCTGAACAATTCTGCTTTGTATACAAAGTGCCACTAGAGGGGGAATCTTACACATCGAAATAATCCGAATCATCTTCTGCAACAATGTGAGACAGCCCAGAATAAAGTGATCATATAAAAGTGGAGCTCTAGCCAGTTCTCACCCCTGTGCACCCCCCTATAGACCAGAGAGCAATCTCTACATTAATGATGCAGACTGTTTAGTTGGCAAGAACTTTGTAATTCCCATAAGAGGACAAAGCCATACATAGAAAACTTAGTTTATGGGCAGCCACCTTTTTTAGGGCAAAGAAGGCTTTCTGTAGGAGATATTGTCTTGCAAAGATGATTTTATTTTTTCATGCAATCCATAGAAAATCATAAACCTAAAAAATGCACTTTTATGTACTTTGATTTGCATTTAAAGCTGTAGATGAGAGAGTTTATTATATAATTTGTCCTATTTCAAATGACGACAAAACAATGCTTTTAGTACCGTGCATTGTGGCTTATTAGAAATTTAAAGGGCTTTATTTTCAGGGTTTTTTTTTTTTTTTTTAACATGGCTCTAAAAGAAAGCTACAAAAAGTTTAAATATTGACAGTTAAAAATTAGTCATAAACAACAACAAAAAACCAGGAAAATCAAAGAAAGGAAAGTGTTCATATAGAAACATTGTGTATATATAAAAAAAATACAAAAAAAACTAGTTGTTTTTTCTTTGTCAGGCTGTTCTATGAGACTCATGCAAACTCATGTAATGGGACATGCTGTAATTTACTTTCGGGCAATCGCCCCTGCATATAAACATTTTGCAGTTGTCAGCGTCATTAGATTCCCCCGTCGCATGTCTGAGTGACGCCTTACTGAGCTCATATGCAGATGCAGTGTAAGGCTGGGCTCACACTTAGGCCCCATTCACACTGCGCGATTTGCAAATCGCGCGTTTGTCGTGTGATTTGCATTTTGCGCGATATAGCGCAAATGCATTGCAAAGAATGGAATTGCGGCAAAAATCCACTCCAAAAAGGGTCCTGCTTTAGCGACGCACGACCCGCGACAGCAGGACCCTTTGCCCCATTGCCTTGCATTGGAGAGCGATATTGCGCGGTAAATTGCCGCGATATTGCGGGAATTACCGCGCGATAAATGGCTCAATGTGAACGGGGCCTTAGGACGTTTTTGCGGCTTTTTTTTTAATGTTCATAAATCAAATTGCGCGTTTTTGTGAGCGGATTGTAGCTCATTGATTATATTGAGCAAATGCACATGAAACGAGTGTAAAAGCACAGCAAACGCACATTTCCTATTGAGTCTATGGGGCCAAAACGAGCTGTAATATGCCACAAAAGAAAAGCTCATGTACTTTTTCCAGCGACAGGCGTTTGGCTTATTGCGACAAAGCACTCAGATGTGAACAGGGCCATAGACATGAATGGGACACACACACACACACACACACACACACACACACACACACACACACACACACACACACACACACACACACACACACACACACACACTAAACGCCCTGTGTGAACCAGGCTTTGGGCCTTTCACAGTGTCCGATCAGGAGGTGATCCGTGCTCTGTTGTGACATCCGTGTCTGTGCAGTTTTTACCCACGATGGTGGAAAAAAACTGACATTACCAAACCCATGTTACTCTATGGGCAGCCAAATCTAAACAGAAGAGTGTTTACAACCGATTACTTCCGATCCGGTGAAAGGGGTCTCTAATGTGTCTGTTTCATCTGGGGTAACCGGATGGAAACGGACGCCCATAGACTAACATTAGACTTCCAATCATGTCGGCCTGAAAGACTGCCAGGTGTATCTGATTGGAAAGGGTCTTAAGCTGTCCATACACCTTACGATTATCGTACGATATACGCGGGTGATCCCGCGATCATATGCTAATCGTAAGGTGTATGGGCAGCGTGCGACTTCACATACTGTAAGGTCGCACAAATTTCGTCTTGCGAGCGCGCTAGAAAACCCACGGAAAATCGTATGATTTCTGGCTGGTTGGTAGCGCGATCGCAAGACGAAAGCCCCACAGGCCAAGCTGCGCAGGCACAAACTGCCCGCTCAGCATTGCAATCATCTGCAAGCCCTCCCCCTCAGCGGGGATGATCGCAAGTACGATCTGCCTGTGCAAGATGGGCAGGTCGTACAAAATTAAATCCCCTTACAACCATCGCACAACGAAAGGTTGTAAGGTGTATGGGCAGCTTTAGTCTCATTTTGTTTGGCAACAGCTTCTATAGCTGCTGTATTATGACGGTCAGGAATTTTGGGGGTGTGAGGGAAGGGAATGGACAGAAGGACCGGGTACTACAGCAGGCCTTGTGTAGTTCAGTGAAGTTTGTTGTGTACACCACTGGCTAGGTAACTATCTAAATACAAAGCTAACATGCATGTTTGCTGTTATCCGGGCCATAGGACTGCTCACGGATCATGTGATTTCCACTCCCTGCCAATCTGCCTATTCTGAAGGATCACTCAACTACTTCTGGTTCAGCTTTCGCTGGATCGTCTGCTAACTAAACAGAGTTGATGATGCCGATTCATAGCCCGGTGAACAGGCTGGAGGTGATATAGAAAGCTGTTTTGCTCATCCTGGAAATAAGTGTCATCTGTCATACATCATGTCACAAAGGAGTATAAGTGATGAGATTGGAAACCCTTTAGTAGTTGGTAACCACATTTGTATTTGAAATGTGTATTTAGCAGTTGCCTAGCGTTCTGGTTTAAGTATAATTAATAAAAACACATTATAGCTTCTAAAACCTGATCATAATGTATAGGGAATAAATTGTCTATTTTGATTTCAAGGCTGTAACTGTAAACCTGACACTTTGCTATGTACCGTAATAGATCCGCTTGATATCCCCCTCCCTCCGTCACAGATGCTTTGCCTCTCTACTCCACTTCCTTGTGCCCCAGTTAGAGCCCTGCGAGATACACTGCGCTTGCATACATTGGAGGGGATTATCAAAACTGGAGCAGATTTGGACTGCAACCAATCAGCTTCTCTGTCTAGTTTTCCAATCCTACCTGAGCAAACTGAAGAGAGATGCTGATTGGTTGCCATGGGCAACTGCTCCAGATTTTGTCTGCTCCAGTTTTGATAAATTCACCTCATTGTCACCAGCTCGCATGTTTGCAGCAGAATTGCAATATTCCTGCTTCCTGTTCATCACTTTTATTCATTTCCTTGTTTTTTGTTTGGTTCTATTGCACGTCACCCCAAATGCACGCCCGCTGTGCTGTGGTTGACATACATAGTGCATGCACTACTTTTTTCAACCACACTGCAACAGACTGTGTTTTGGTCAGGAGGTGTTTGGGTGCCATTCAAATGGCAATGCGAAGCACCTGTCGCACTAATGCGCGGTAGTGTGCGTTAATCACACAGAAGACAATGGTGTGAACGTGTCCTTACTGTGATGGGCAGCCTGTTTGAGTAATAGGAGACATAAGGTCAAGCTCAACCTTTGCAGGCAAACTTGAGGGTTTCATTAAATTGCAGCTCCGTGTACCTCTAATCACCTTTTTGATGTCCAGCTATCACTGCCCAAATTCTTACCTGGGCTGAGAAACCTACTGAGGGTGCAAAACAGAGTCCCTGATCCTGAGAAAGCATGCAGTAGTCTATCCTGCGTCGGAATCTTGTATGTCGCCACTCGAGCCTCTGAAAGTATTTCCCACAGGGAGGGAGCTGGTTATTTCTCTCAACAGCAGTTCATTTTTAAGACCATGGTTAGAAAAAACAAACCCTGCTTTCAGGCGTTCCTCTGATTCATATCTGATTTGCTGTGATGGACGTGGTCAGAAATAGGGCTGCAACAACTAATCGACATAATCGATTATAATCGATTATTGAAAAAGTTGTTAACTTTTTCAATAATCGATTAATCGGCTTCCGATTGGTTGGCCCTGTTCACGGCTCCACACACGCTGCACGCCGCACCTCCTCCCCACCTCACGCTCGCCGCTGCCAGGCCCGCCCGCATCCACACCTCCTCCCGCCTCACGCTCAGTGCTCGCCCAAATCCACGATCGGCACAGGTGCGCGGGGAGAAGAAGTAAGGAGGAGCAGGCGTGAGGGAATGACAATAGGCCCGATCTCAGAAACAAGTTGCTGGAAGACTGCTCAGGTAAGCCTGCACTTTCCCACACATGGTGCTCTATAATGTATTGCTGGGATTTGTATTCCTCTATACCTGATGGTACATTGTGATGTATATTAGATCAGCTATAGAGGAATACAAATCCCAGCAATACATTGTACACTGTATGTATAATGTATTGCTGGGATTTGTTGTATTCCTTTGTAGCTGGTGGTATTCTGCATTGCGCTGTATGGAGGACTACAAATCAAGGAATAATATATTATACAGCGCAATGCGGAATACCACCAGCTATAGACGAGTACAACAAATCCCAGCAATAATACATTATACAGCGCAATGCAGAATACCACTAGCTATAGAGGACTACAACACCCAGCAATAGTACATTATACAGCACAATGCAGAATACCACCAGATATAATGTACTATTGCTGGGATTTGTTGTACTCCTCTATAGCTGGTGGTATTCTGCATTGTGCTGTATAATGTACTATTGCTGGGTTTTGTAGTCCTTAATAGGCGGTGCCATTCTACATTAATTGCTGTATAATTTTACACTTTTCATTTCACTATATTGCACACCACACTTTTTTTTTCCTTTTCTTTACTTCCACCGCTCCAAGCTTGCTTCTGTGATGGACTACAATCTCAATACAGACTAGTAGTCCATCACTGGAGCCATTTTTTTAAATGTATTTAATTTTTTTATCCGATTAACCGATTAATCGAACTTAATAATCGTCCAACTAATCGATTTTGAAAATAATCGTTAGCTGCAGCTCTAGTCAGAAATTGCCTTTGAGTTGGACTGCAGTGGAATATACTAGTTCTGGGGCAAGAAATCGAATTACTGTGTTACTGCCCGCTAGCAGGCACAGGAGTTGGGGAACGCTGGTCTTCAGATGGGTGAAATTAGAGAGTACTCAAGACTCTGGGTTCCTGCACTTTATAACTATTGGCTTTTTGTTTTGTGTCAGTGACAGGTTCCTTTAAAGTGACATTAAACCCTCAGATTTTTTAACATAAACCAATACTGTAATGTGTGCCTTACTGTAATCCATGGTTGTTTCCCTTCTCTTTGCTGCTCTTACTTTTAAATCCTCATGTCTTCTCATGCTTGGGGAGAACTTCCCTTTTCAGCTCAGGGCCTCTTTCTGTAGTGCTGGCTCAGGTTACAAGTCTATAGAAACCTACACACAGACACCGTGTATCCATTCCTGAGACAAGGCAGTCTGCTGCAAAACAGAAGTTCTGCCCAGCATGAGAACAGATACAGATTTAAAAGGAAGAGCAGCAAAGAGAAGGGAAACAACCATGGATTACAGTAAGGCACACATTACAGTATTTTATGTTAACAAATCTGAGGGTTTAATGTCACTTTAATGTTTGTTAAAAAATCAGTAGGTGGGAGTGAGACCCCCCTAGTTATGGCAGCTCAGTCTAATGGTGGGTATTCCGGCGAAGGTGGTAAACTTGTTTTTGCTCTATTCTGCTAAAAGCATTCAAGAGAACATCACGACTTGGGGCTAGTTGCAGCTTGGTGTTGCACAACTATTTATTATGATGTATCTGCCGCATAATAGATAAATCTCTGCTGGGGGCTCACCATTTCTAATCTTTTCTAAGCTCAGTATCATGCTACAGTTTATTTTGGCTGTTAGATTGCATTTGGCAGTGAGGTTGGTAGAAACTGTTTTGTGTCTTACAGTTTAGGAACACTGAAAATGACAGACTTCCAATCACTTCTTATCTCTTGTCTTGACTATTGCAACTCCCTCCTCATTGGCTTACCTCTACACAGACTATCCCCCTCTTTCAATCTATCATGAATGCTGCTGCTAGACTCATTTACCTAACCAACCGCTCAGTGTCTGCAACCCCCCTCTGCCAATCCCTGCACTGGCTTCCAATAGCCCAAAGGATACAATTCAAAATATTAAGCACATGCAAAGCCATATAGCCCCGGCTATATCTCAAACCTTGTCTCTAAGTATCACCCTAACCGGCCCCTCCACTCTTCCAAAGACCTTTTTGCTTTTGGGAATGTTAGTTCTTTGACTGTGATGCTTTGGCCTCCACAGTCTCTGACCTGGAACAAGTATAGCCAAAAAGAATTGAGACACATTTGCAGCATACATATTCTGGGTCTGTGACTCAAAAGTTTTGGAGCCAGATACACCCAGGCAACTAGCATTTTAAAGAGTACCAGAAATGGTGGTTCCATGACCGTCCGTTTATCCAAGGAACTAAAACTGAAGGGAACCTCCAAGAGCAGATCAATACTCCCCTTTCCAGTGGGTGGCATAATGGCACTTGGGTCTCTTACAGGCCCCACTTCCATCTGATGGATAGGAAGTACCCCACTGGCCTCTGTAGCTCATCTTAGAGAATCCATCACTACAGGACATCAGACACCCAGCTTTCTCAGCCTCGGTAGATATTCCTGACCCTAGCCATAACTATGTGCCGCTTTGATAGCCCACCTCCACACTACAATTCTCTAGAGCCATAATTATTCTGGGTTTGTAATGAATTTGACCATCACTCCCTGCTACTCATGACATTACAAATGTGTTTTCCCCCAATAATCTTCCAGGACAGCAATCGGAGAATTAGGCTTGCTGTCCTGGAAGATTCTAAGAAATATCGTTACCTGTAAGTCTGAAGGGGAATTTCCCCAATCCTGTTCCAGGACAGCAAGGCTACTTTTCATTTTGCTGTTCTGGAAGATTCCTAGAAATAACTTTATCTGTAATTTTAACGGAATTTTTTTTTTTTTTTTTACCTTCCTAGTTGTTCAGATAAATACCTTTTTTCATGAGTAACATCCGTTTCATTCATGCAGCACTGCCATACTCGAGCACCCAGAGGAGGGATCAAACAAGTGGCGTCACTTCAGCTCACTGTGTGGCGCAGCTTGAACAAAACGCAGTGGGAATTGTGGTTCCCAATGGGCAGGATTGTGGGCGGGTCAGTCAAGTATGAAGGTATTGGTGGGGCAGGACAGACCACGAGTTTTCTGGCCTGTCAAAGGTCGGCATGTAAGTGGTCAGACTCCTGGGTCCTCCCACTACAGTAAGCGGTAACATAATTACATGCAGCTCACTTGTAAATGAACTACACAAGGGTGTTACAAGACTGGAGGGCAGGAGGAGAATGTTCTAGTGGCCATTGGTCTTATGAACATGGAATAAACGGGAATGACCTCTTACTATGTAGGAATCATGATGTGATTTCACAGTGGGGTGATGGCAGCACTGAAAGACAACAAGAGATTGCTTAAGGCCAGGTTCACGCCATTTTCGGGACCAGATCTGGAACGCAGTGAATTGCGTTTGCCACGTTCCGGAGCTGTTTTTTTTTTTTTCTTTTTAAGAACTTAAAATTGGCTTTTAAGTGCGTTTCCATGCATTCCATACCAGACAAAATGAGACCTGCAGTATTTTTCTGGTCTGGAACAGACTGCGCTGGTGTGAACAGAGGCCAGAAATAGCATAGGGATACATTAGGATGCATTTTGGGTCTGCAAATGATCTGGATGTGGTGTGAACGGGCACTTAAGTAAAGATATGACCTGTTTAAATGTTTGTTTCTCCCCATGGTTCAGCTTTAGGCCTGATGGCCCCCACACTCAAGAACAGAAAGCAAACCTTTCCTAGTGGTTGAGGGCTCCTGCTATTGCTGATCACCTTCTGATAATGTTAGTTGCCTCGCTGCTTATTTTAAACACTTGGCTCCAATCCAAGTAATTGTATGACGATTGCAGCCCCCATGTTTCTCAGGATAGCTATCCTTTCATTCTCATGGAAGGCCGTCCAAGAATCATAGTGGAGGTGCTCGCAGAAGTGTGACAGTTTCTACAGAGCACAGCTGAAAATTCCCTTTCCATAAGATTTGCTTCTCTAGTCCCTCCTGAGCCTTGTTTTTCCATTCTCTTTTCCATTCATGTTCCGCGATCATTGGTCATTGCATTAGCCGATGCACCTTGCCGTATTTCCAGATAACTGATAGAGGAAGATGCCTCGGTACTGTCTCCCTCCCAGTAAAATGACCTCCAAGACATTTTTAACATCCTGTTCTTTTCATCCGAAACTGCATAGCATGCGCTTAATGTCAAAGTAAGGGGTTTTCCAATGTGGTGTATTAATGTTTGGGGGTTCCAGAACCACCTTTAGTGGAATTTAGATTTCACTGAACATGTGTGATTTGTGAAGGCCGGTGCTGGCAGTGTCCTGATCTTTCCTCGCCCTCTGGTTCCTCCTTTTGAAAGACGTGGAGTGGAGCTATCTGAAGCTTTTGGATATTTCCATGGACAGTGTGCCTGCTGTTTTTATATGGACACTGCAGAGCGATGGCTGGTGAAGGTTAACGGAGCTGACGTGGGCACTGCAAACAGCCGCCATCACAAAGGGCCTATGAGCTTTTAGATCTCAAGTCTGTCTTTAATAAATTTGGTTCAGTTTTTACATAAGTGATCAGTTCTGTTTTCTTTTACAGGTTAAGAGAAGTTTCTGAGAAGCTCAATAAATATAACTTAAGCAGGTAAGTGAAGTAATTTCATTGATATGAAATATTAAAGATCTCCGGGCAAAACTTTTATTAACTCTTGCTGTGGGGCTACTCCTGCACCGAAAGGGTTAACTGCTTGTTTTTTTTTTTGTCTATGCCACTTGAACCGTGGCGTCGGCATGTTCTTGGACCAGTCCTTCCAGCCTCTCTGCCCCCTCCTCTGCAGCGGTCTAAGGTTCTGTAAATCATCACGTTGTATACACTGTGTATAGATGTGGGGATGCTGAGCAACATTCCAATGCCGCAGCATAAGAGGAGACATGGTTCCGAGACCGGAGAAGCAGGGAGCCGGCTCGGCAGTTCAGGTGAGTATTTTTTATTTTAGCACCCAGACAAAAATTGAGCAGTTAACCCTTGCAGTGTGGGGGTAGCCCCACTGCAAGGGTTAAGTTTTGCCCAGAGTTCTGCTTTATAAACAATGTTTGACTATTGCTTAACACTGTAGGAAAGCCTGGATATCTTTCTATTCCAGTGCTGCCTAAAGCTGAACTCCAGGCCCCTTTGGGGTTTCTCAGTAGCCCCAAAGGGGTGTAAATCTACTTTTTGTGTACCAAATATCTTTGCAAAGTCAGCATTTTGTAATGGTAGCAGTGGAATAATTCTATACTGCATATAGCGTAAGCAGAGTGAGGGAGAGATCCAGTAGGTCCACCTATCACAGGCTGCCTGCCAAAAGCTACAGGAGGGACGGATACAAGACCAGTCACCCTGCACAAGGAGGGAGAGCAGCAGTGACCGGTCTTTATTACAGGAAGCTCCTTCACAGGTAAAATGGAGGAGTTCTTGAATTCTGGATTATGTTACTGGCCTGGAGGAAATGCACAAGGGACACCAAGAGTTTAGTAAGAATACATACACCTCTTGTTTTTAAACAATTTGTTTAGCCTGCATTTTAGTTTTAAGGAGAAGGTTATGTAGGCAATATGGGCTCAGTTCACTCATTTACCATAACTGTTCTATTCAGCAGTGACCATCAATGAAGGCTGCTTATTTTTGTCTAGGTTTAAAAATAACTGAGTATACTCGCCCAATTCTCCGATCCGGCTTGCCCTTAGTGTGGTCCCTTCCGCCTCGCTCCCCCTCTGCTGCAGTGGTCGAAGGTCCCAGAGTCATCACATTCTATACACTGTGGACATGAGGACACCGAGGGATATATCCTCACTGCAGCGCAGGAGGAGACAGGCAGAAGGGACCGGTCCAAGAGCAAGCTGGTTCGGAGTATTGGGTGAGTATAGCTTTATTTTTGAACCTAAACAAAAATGGACACTTAACCCTTGCAGTGCTGGGGGTAGCTCCACCGCAAGGGTTAAGACATTTTCCCTGGAGTTCTGTTTTAAGACATGCATGGGCTAGGCTCCTAGTGTACTGACTTGTATAGGAGGTCTCGGATTTGCACAGAGTGAATGACCTTCTTGTGTCGTTCAGCTTGTGTCTTCATCTGGGAGCTTTCCTGGAGGTATAGAACGGCACAACTGAAATTTACATGCTCATGCTTTTTGCTTTTTTTAAATTCGGATATGGTTTTATATTTCTTTCCTCTAGTCACCCCCCATTGAATGTACTGGAGCAGACGACTATAAAACAGTGTGTGGTTGGACCGAATCATGCTGCTTTCCTCTTGGAGGTACCCTGCCAGTGTGTTTTTGTTTCTGCTTTCATCTGTTTAAGTACCACAGACACTTTTGTTTTTCATGCTTTATTTCTTATTAGGATGGAAGAGTTTGCAGAATTGGCTTCCTGGTCCAGCCAGACAGACTTGAATTGAGTAAACCAGAGAATAATGATGGGTAAGATTAAATTAAAAAGCAGATGACATTTGTGTTTTGATTTAAGAGCCTCTGTGCATGGGATAACAGAAGTCTTGAAATCTGTCATCCTGTCCATTGCTATGACAGCTGCCATTTACCACAGGAGTCAACACAGGCTGTTGGCGGAGAAGTCGTCATAGTAGTGTTCCTCTGACCGGCAGTGCCGTAGGGGAACATAGAGCCAGCTTCTCGTACGATCAGGAAGCTGGGCGGTGAGCTATGACCACTCCCGGCTTCCTGACTGACTTCCCGGCAAATCGGCATGGGACTGGCTTCCCGGCCAATTGGCAATGAGCCAGCCGAACAGCAAGTTCGATGCGGATTGGCTGGAAAACTATCTTTCCAGCCAGTCAGCGTCGAGCAGGCTTCCTGGCCAATCAGGAAGCTGGGAGGCATGTCATTACTCGCCGCCCGGCTACCCAGCCAATCAAGCCGGCCAAACAACATGGAGCCAGCTTCAGATTGCCCGGGAAGCCGGCTGCTTGCCAGCGGCAGCATCTATCTGTAGTCGGTATCAGCGAGTACTGAAAAGCAAAATATCGGTACTCAATACCGAAAAACCGGTATTGATGCATCCCTAGTTTTAAGCATTTTATTGCACAGAAGAGCCCAAAAAACGTGCATGCTTTTGCACAAGAATACCCTGTGTTTATTTTTTAGTCATGGCTCCTTTTTAAGGATGTGCAAAAATGTAAAAAAAATCGAAATGTAGCCCCTCAATTCTATATCAGACTCTTATCCCAGATAAGGGGTGACCCTTTGCAAAAACACAACCGGTTTCCCTCAGTAGCCCCTCCTTTCATATCGGTGCCCCCCTCTCTTTCAAAGTTCAGGACCCCCTTCACATCAGAAGTGTGTCTGCACTATGGAAAGGCATGGCAATTTCTAGGCTCCTCAGAGTGCCATAGTCCCCTGGTTGAGAGAGGCGATCTTCGAGCATGTAGAAAGATTTTAGCTGAACAGCATTATAAATCCTTTGGTGGATAAAATGTTCACGTGTTTCTGTGAATAGTCTATAATAACACCACACTACATAGTGTATTCTGATCTGTATAACCTGCATCTGTACAATATACCTCTCCTTGAAATGGGAATGAGGAATTGGTATATATGTAAGTGGTTGTTGCCATAATTCCCTTTTGTGAGAATGCATTTTTCCCTTTTTAGACACATTTTAACATTTATGTCCTTTAAGAAAGTATATATTTAATGTGTGACCTTTTGGCCGATTTTTTTTTTTTTTAAAGAATGGATTAGATGTCAGCTCTTTCTAGTTATTTAAAATGGATTAGTTAAAGAGAACTATGAGGTAAGTGTTTTTCCCCATAGTTCTCTTTTTAGGATCACGGGAGGACATATACTAACCTCCTCCCGTGACCCAAAGTTCAGTATATAGCGAGCTATTACCCGCGACATACTAAGAGCGCCGCATCCGGGACGGATCCCGACAATACTGTCTGCATCCACCCAGCTGCGTGAGTGACAACTGGCTCTGTCTATCTAGAGGCAGGGGAGGGGGGGGGGGGGAACTTCTGTGACCGTTTCTTTGTCACAGGTCGGCTCTATGCGGATTCGTGGAAATCACTCGCCTCATAGTTCTCCTTTAAGTGATTAAGGGGAATATTAAAACAAAATCAATCGCCCTTTCAGTATAGGTAATATTTGCAATGTTTTAATGATTTGAGGTTCAGGTGTCAGTTCTGCTACTTTTTAGAACCTGATCAAGTCCTGGCTTGCATTAACACCTAACCACCAACTGCTGTAATATCTGCACAGCTTCCTTCTTGATACTCTGCTTATGTGGGAAGTTTCTTTTTTAACCATCAAAAACTGACATAGTCTTATAAAGGTCTTTATGGTAACGGGTTCACTCTTGTATTTTACACTTTATCTTCCTAAAGGATTACTGTACAGTACAAGTTACTGGAAAGTACAGTTATCCTTTTGCTCCTTGGCCTAAACGAACTCCCCTTTTCCGAAAATACTTTAATGGATTGGGCAACTGTGGTTCATGGTAACCTTCAGTGCTTCTGGATGAAATCTTTTTTCCTGGCCGCACCTTTTCAGACTTCTGTGGGGTCATCTCTCAAAACAAGAGCTTCTTGGGAGACAACCCCATAGAATCCTATGAGGTCCTACTGTGCAGGCATCAACGATGGCTGCAGCTGACCAATCCAGCTATGTGTACATTTTGTGTGGGGGCAAGTTTTAGGGCAGAGTTGATAGGGTATTTGTAGTTGCATTACATTATAAGCAAAATTACAGTTATACTTTATATATTTCATAAAGATCCCTGTCAACGTTGCAAACAATAGAACTACAGAGTGCACTTAGATTTGGTTGTAGGTGGTTCGCCAATATATTGGGAAAACTGCTGTAAATTATATTGCAGACTTTGTAACTTGGACTTAATAGCAACATCACTCCTCAGTCTTGGGACTCTTTACAAAGAATATTTACCCAGAACACCCAATTAGTGCAGGTCTTTGTATTATACTCGGCTCTTACAAGCAGCACATGTATCCTCAGTTTAGTGAGTAGCTGTGTCTTTAGTGTGATAATTAGGAAACTGTCCCCACAAAGATCCCAAGGGTGTTGCTTTGGCTTGTATGTTGCCAGACTAAGTCCTTGAGCATTTGTACCTGGTGGTCCAGGCTTTACTTTACAACCCAGATGGTGGTGGCTTTCTTTATTCCTTTACATTTTTTTGACTGATATGCCCTCTTTTGTTTTCAGTTCAAAGTTGAACAGTGGCTCAGGGGCAGGAAGGACATCCAGGCCAGGCAGGACTAGTGACTCTCCCTGGTTTTTGTCTGGTTCTGAGACTCTGGGCAGACTGGCAGGCAACACCCTTGGGTAAGTTCTAATAGGGATAAGGCTGAAGATGTTTTCATTCCAAGTAAACTTCAATCTACAGTATATACAGAGGAGTATTGAGAGACGCCCTGAACATTTACAGCTGTGGGCAAGTGTGAGTCACAACTGGCTTACCCATTCTATATCTGCAGATGGATACTCTTATGAATGGATCTCCAAAATGTCATTTCTGTTTTGCTTGTTTCTTGATAAAGAGTGATATTGTTTCACATTGAAGCTTTTGTTCTTGTTTGAAATCTGAAACTGTACAAGATCGTCTTCATATAATTTTAGCACTGTGCTGCTAACTTATACCTTCTTTGCATCCATTTTGCTAGCAGTCGATGGAGCTCTGGAGTAGGTGGAAGCGGTGGTGGATCTTCTGGTCGCTCGTCAGCTGGGGCTCGCGACTCTCGGAGACAAACGCGTGTCATTCGCACCGGACGAGACAGGGGCTCTGGTCTCCTGGGTAGTCAACCACAGCCTGTGATTCCAGCTTCAGTGATACCAGAAGAACTTATATCACAGGTATTCACATTTCTTTTTCTTTGGTATGCATGTACTGTTTTGGATTTTTTTTTGTGCACTCCTACAGATTCGCTGATGGGTTGCAGCTCTGTTAGCATAAATCCAATTTGAAGTTCCTTTAGCTACTAAACAATTGGCCGCAAGGTTAAGAATTTTTTTTTAGCTTTTTCATGCTTTGCACTTTAAATTGATTAGGAGTTAAACCTTAATGTATTCAAATACCTTTTAACTATTTAACAAAGCTAGTTTATTTGTGTATCACTCGGCTGTAGATCCTAAAATCATCTCTGAATTGGTGCTGACACAGCCACCGTCCCTGTGTGTCTTGTAAAGTAGTCACCGCTCCAAGCTCGCTTCTGTGATGGAGTACAATCTCAATACACTTTAGCTGTAGATCCTCAAATCTTCTCTTTACTTGTACTGACACTGTCCCTTCTGGGGGGTGGTTGTTTGGCATGGTCCATGTGTGTGGTGTAAGGTAGCCACCGCTCTGAGCTCACTCCTGTGATGGACTGCAGTGTCACATTTAGTTTACTAATTTGTATTGAGATTGTAGTCCATCACAAGAGCGAGCTTGGAGTGGTGGCTACTTAACATGCGCAGGGACCATGAGGGCAAAAATTGTCCTTCCTTCTAGAGGGTGACTGTGTCAGGACCAATTCAGAGATGATTTGCAGATGTACAGCCAAGTGATGCACAAATTAAGATACATTTTTGTTAAAGATCTAACTCCTGAGTTTATTATGGGAAGTCCAGCATATGTTAAGGATCCCAACACCACTGTATAGTCCAAAACTGCTCTGCAAACCCACATGTCAGATTTAACTAGTGTTATTTGCTTGCCCTGCATTGGTGGTGTAGTGTTTAAATGTATGTGCGTGGTTTGATTTTACGGTAGCATTGGGGACTACCCGCGGCAAGAATATTGTTTTTTTTTCCACTGCACGCTTATAGGATGTTAGTCCGGCTCATAGGAGGACAGTGTATCTTTTTATTTCGTTTACCTTTTGGTCTTGGTATTTTAGCACTTGTTTCCTAAGCCATGTAAAATCCTTTATATAGAATGCTGTATGCTTTATTCATTGCTGGCTTGATGTACATATGAAGCACCTGCAGCGTTCCTCTGAGCAGTGCCCTTTGTTTTGTTTTTTCTACACATTATTTGTCATATTTTAAGTGATTATAATTCTGGCCTTGGGCCTTCCTGAATCTCTGTCTGTCTCTTACAGGCGCAAGTTGTCCTCCAAGGAAAGTCTAGAAGTGTGATAATTCGAGAACTCCAGAGAACAAACCTTGACGTTAATTTGGCTGTAAATAATCTCCTGAGTCGAGATGACGAGGACGGAGATGATGGAGATGACACTGCCAGTGAATCCTACCTACCTGGAGGTTAGTGCTGGATAGCTTGGCCCAAGTGCTGTACCACAAGAGGTGGTCTTATTTCTGGAAGCATAGTTTTAATTTTCGCATAGGCAGCTTAACCAGAAGAAACAAACCTCCTTCTGTTCACACGTTTTATGCTTGTGTGCGCTCAGATGGAGGATGTTCATGACTGTAGTGTAATATATCATGGCATTCTGTTTTCATGTTGTGCTTATTGACGGCTTGTGATCCTTGTGTTTATAGAGGATCTTATGTCACTGCTGGATGCTGACATTCATTCTGCTCACCCAAGTGTCATAATTGATGCTGATGCTATGTTTTCAGAAGATATTAGCTACTTTGGTTATCCATCCTTTCGGCGCTCTTCACTTTCCAGGATAGGCTCATCTAGAGGTAATTCTGTGCCTTTGTCTTCTTAGAAATTAGCCGTGTTATTTTTCTGGACTGTAGCATTCCCTTGTTATATGGGTGACCTGGTGCATAGAAGTAAGAGTGGAACACGACCGTAGCCCCAGAACTATTTAATGGACCAGTTATACCAAAAGTGTTCATTGCTTGTAAGAACTGCAGGTGTTTAATCTCAGAAATGTAGCCTCATGCAGATGACTTATTTCTGCGTGTACAGATGCAATCGCCTAGTTTACGAAAGGTGGATGTGCAAGTCTTCTGATTCCATTAATGCTTTTTTAATCAGAATTGCACAACTGGTGCATCATGACTCCAGAAGCAGTTAACAAATTTTTTTTGAGGTTCTACACAATGGCAGATTTTTTATACTTTGATGTTGGGAGCTGCAGATGTTGGGATATTGGAGCAATGGTCAAATTGATGCTTCTGGCCAAAAACAAGCTACAGAATGTTGGTTTATTTTTTTTTTTCTAAATCACAATTTACATCTTCACAAGTTACCAATGTAGCATAAGACTTGCTAATGGCCAAATTCATCTAATTAGACTTTGAGTGTTTCAATTACCTTTTAATCTTATGGTGAGAATTTTAGGCTCGAGCCCCCACATCACATCTTCTGCCATCTTCTGCCATCTTTGTGATTTCAAACTTCTCATAGTCGATTTTTAGTCTAATGTGACTAAAACAAGCTGATGATAATTCTCAGTATGGCCATTGTAAGGGCACAAACTTCAGCGGGGAGACCTTGCTCCTCTTGTCTGACATTAAAGAAACAGATTGATGACAGTCTGATGCCTTTCCCATCCTGTCTTCAATTAAAAACTGTTTTATGTAAAGGGCATTTCCACTTTTGCAGTCACATTTTAGAACATCACCACCATACGTTTGTGTTCCCTCAATATACCTAAAAAGATTTTTATTTTTTTTTGTAAAGTAACTGGTCCATTAACTTGTTTTTTTTTACATGTATATCAGTCTGCCTATATTCTTGGGTTCTGATTTTATAATTTATTATAACTTATAACTCAGCCTTACATTAAACATCCCATTTAGGACTAAGCCATGCTCTTTCTAAACAGCCCATAATTCAAGCTTTAGTTTGACCCTGGAAATGGTAGCAGTGGAGATAATTTCTGTAGAGCATACATAAGCTTTACTTGCTGCTAGATAAGAAGGGTCTTAAATAGAGATTGGCTTACTTTTATCCCACTGGTGTGACCCAATTGCATACCAGTTCTCCTTCTTCCCTTAGAAAGAGACTCTGAGCTGTTGCGTGAACGTGAATCAGTTTTACGCTTGCGTGAGAGGCGGTGGCTTGATGGGGCCTCATTTGATAACGAACGGGGCTCCACAAGTAAAGAAGGCGAGCCCAGTTTGGACAAGAAGAACACCCCAATACTGAGTCCAGTGTCACTGGGAGAAGACTTGCAGTGGTGGCCAGAAAAGGTAATCTGCTCTTGGTATGCATGAAATAGATGGGAAGAGTGACTTTACTCTAAGGAATACCAGTTGTGTGTCACTCCTTAAATTGTCAATGCTAAAGCCTGATGAAGGGACCCTGCGCGGTCCCGAAAGCGCTTGTTTGGTCATATGACAAGAAACTTCAATAAATGAAGCTTTTTGCTATCTTAAAAGTATTGGTGTGCTGGTGACATTTCTAAATTTTTGCTGACTCCTTAAATTGTGACACTGTTGGCATTAAAGTATAATAGAAGTGATTTAGATATCTGATAGAATTTAGTTTAGGGCAGTGTTGCATAGTATATAAAGGGGCATTTTTATTTTAGAGTCTGACTTTATGCAATGTTGTAGATTTACATGGTAAACTTTAAGTATTTAAATTTTCTTAAAGTGGAAGTAAAATGCCACAGCAAATTCACAATTTTAGGGGAGTGTATCATAATATGCATACTTGCATATTATGGCACCCTTGCCCAGCAAAGCAATCCCCTGCAGCACTACCATGTCTGGGCTTCCATCCTTGGGGGAGGCTTCCATCTTCACCTGGTTTTCCTTGTATGAAGTCTTTAGCCATCTTGATTGGCCAGGCCAAAATGATGTAACTCTCGCGCATTTTGCACGAGCGTTACCTTGTGCCGGCATAGAATCGCGCAGAGACTGTACACATGTGTGGCTCGGGTGTACAAAGTCTCTCTTGTCATACTAAAAGCCTACCTGTTAGCATTTTTTTAATGAGCTTTCTTCCGCTTTAATAATTTTTTTGGCTTGTAGTTGGTTAGCGTATTCTCAGCTGTAGCATATTCCTTTCCAGTATAGAGCAAGGATTATAAACTATGAATCTCTCACTAGAGGTCATACTCCCACAGGGTGCTTGTACAGGAGAATTTGTTACCAGATGGAGTTTTTATTCATGTGAAAAGAGTAGTGATTTGTGATGGGCCAAAGCCAAGTTGTTTTCAGTTACTATAAGTTGCTGTGTGCTCTAGTTAAAGGCTCATATAGTATTTTCTGTGCCATTAACATATCAACTAAGCTATTATAGAGAAACTGATTTGTAGGCTTTGTATTTTTTATATAGGATGCAACTAAATTCATTGCCATTGGGGCATTATACTCTGAACTAGTTGCAGTAAGCAGCAAAGGAGAGCTTTACCAGTGGAAGTGGTTAGAATCCGAGCCCTTCAGGAACCCACAGGTATGTTGTGTGTTGCACTAGCATATCGGCATGTGTTCTCAGTATGTACTATTTCTAGAAACCTTGTTTATGATG
>NW_017306284.1:2528090-2529013 GCF_000935625.1 Nanorana parkeri | reverse complement strand
CAAGGTTTGCAGCATTCTTTTTTTTTTTTTTCTATATTTTATACTTTCAGTACTTCCTTTTGAGATTCTGTTGTGTAAAATGCTTAATGCTAACTATTTCATGCTGTAATCTTTAATAAGCTGTAAACGTTTTCTTATTTTTATCTGATTTTGTTTAAAGTGTATGTATAGCCATATTTTACTTTGGATACAGTAGGGAAGGGTCAAGACTCCTGCTGTCTGTGTACCATTGTGGAAATGCCCCCTTCTTTCTGTCTCAGAGTTGTAACAGGAAGTTGGAGGAAATCTCCCAAAATGAGGGGAGTTCACTCTTAGACAGTTGTCCAAAATGAAAGATTTTCCCTTACCTCTTGTTCTGGGGTCAACATTACCATTTTGGAATTCCCCTCACTTTCTTTCTCAGTGACAATTGTCACAAAGTACAAATCGAGTACAGGTGAAAGTCTTCCCAGTGGGGACACAGACAACAGTAAAGACTTGGCAGAGGGTCTAACTCTTCCCCACTCTGTCCAAAACTGAAAGTCATAGCGGTATTCTGTTACTGTGCCCTTACTACCCTGACTTTGGGCCTAAGCCTTTTGCTACATTTTTTTTACTTTAAAAATGATCTTTTCTTAGGTTGCCACCTGGGTTGATGAAACTCTCAGCTCTGTTGCTTCAAAATTAGAACACACAGCCCAAGTATTCCCTGAACTACAGGGAGAGAAGATTGTGTCTCTACACTGCTGTGCACTTTACACCTGTGCCCAACTAGAAAATAATCTTTATTGGTGGTGAGTAGAACCTCTTGTAAGCTTTGCCTTTATAAGCACAAAGATGTGCAAGACTGATTTTATATGTGTCTGCTTGTGCATAAGAGGCTGAACAGTAAGTATATTCCCTATGACACACACACACACACACACACACACACACACACACAC
>NW_017306284.1:2496240-2527196 GCF_000935625.1 Nanorana parkeri | reverse complement strand
CACACACACACACACACACACACACACACACACACACACACACGTTCTATCCCATTTCAATAGTACACTTTTTTGTGAGAAAGTATACAAAACTTGGGTCATGTTTACATTGGTGGTAAATGAAGGTACACCAATGGAATGTGACATCTTTGACACGGATAACAGTAGTTGATGAATTAAGTACCAAAGTTGCAATCTGATGTTTTCTGTGCGGGAGTGGAAATAAAAAGTATCAGGAAAAAAGTGAGGGAGAGGTGTGGGAACTTGCAAGGCTCGAGAGATGCTGCTGGCTTTGTGAGGGTAAAATGGTGGCTATAGCTGAGAAGGGAGGGTGAAGACGGAAGGTAACACTGCTGCACAGAGCACAGGTAATGAGTTGTCAATTGGTAAAAATAGCTATAACCTAATCTGACTTCTGTAATCTGCCAGAAGAGCGAAAACTTATTTGGAGTGAAGAAAAATGAAAAGGTAGAAAAAGTTAAGCTGAGACCAAAAGATCTGCTAGCATCTTTCTCAAGACATTAAGCAAAAACGGACTAGTGAGCCCTTGAGTAGCTGTTCCATGAGTCTCAGCCCTTTTCAGCTGCTCATGGCTTACATGGGTTTTCCTCTGCGTGTAAAGGAAAGAGGTTTTGGCTTTCATTTTTAGTGCTGGAGCAATTATACTAGAAGTATAGCGCCTACACCTTCTTCCCAAATCTGTCCACCTTCACCACACACACTGCTCGCCTATTAGTGCTCATGTCCTGTTGGGGAAGACTTTAATCATCATGGTCTACCCCAATGTCTACCCTTGTATGTAAGCAATTTTTACCTACCTCTCTTCTTCCCAATCCATAACCATGTGCCCCCCACTCTTTCATTCCCACTTGTCCTTGATCCCCAGCACTTCATGTCCTCTGCCTTCTATCTCTTCCCTCCCTCGTAATCTACTATTCTGCTTTTACAAATGTAACAAGCTCGACTGTCGCTTCTCTCTACCTTGGGTCATCTTTCTTCTTTGTGCTCCCCTAGTCCACAACCAGTTTCCATTCTGCCTCCTCATTTTCCCCCCTTCCCCGTATACAGCCTCCATTTTGTCTCTTCTTCGCTCATGATCCAAGATCAGCTCATACTCTGCCTCTTTTTCCAATGATCTATGATTATAAAAAAAACCCACAAGATCCCCAAGTTTGTGGTTTTTTATTTTCTTGATAGTGGTAGAAGATTAGGTTTAGGTGTCTGAGGTGGGCTTATGAGAAACTCTAGGTGAAGACACATGTCAGACATGTTGGCTTGTTACTATGCCAAGTGTCTTTTGTCCGCTTCTGCTCTTAGTTTTCTTTAGTGTAAGGCATGCCAGACTTGCAACTTTGTTTTTGTTACCCCCTAGGGGAGTTGTACCTTTCAGTCAGAGGAAGAAAATGCTTGAGAAAGCACGGGCGAAAAATAAAAAACCCAAATCCAGTGCTGGAATTTCTTCAATGCCAAATATCACGGTTGGTACCCAGGTGAGAACCTTTTTTTCCTAAGTGTTTTATGTAATGGTTATGTTAGTCAGTAATAATAATTGTGTACTGCTAATTGTTTAAATCTGTGCACAATAACACACGTAGGCAGTCTTGGGCTTGCCTGCTGGCTGAAATAGGATATTTGTATGCACAGACTGCAGGAAATATGTAACGGATATTTTGCGGATAGAAGGAAAATGGGCACTTGACTGAAACAAATACATTAGGTGTGTGAATAGGCTTCAGGAATTCAGTATTTGCATTATTTAGCTAGGATCAAGAACACTGGATAGGACTTCAATCCTAACTGGAGGAATGTTCAAAACCAACCTTGGAAATATTTTTTTCTGCAAGAGTTGTAGCTTGGTTTCAGCAGAGGTTGCTAGTCATTAACACGGAATGAATGTAAACATGCTTGGGACAAACAGATCTGTAATTGGGTTGCTAAAAGGGCAAATGAGAGTTACCGGTATATGTCTCCATTTGTGGAGGCCTATCCCTAATATCGTGTGTATTTGGCAGGTTTGCCTGAGAAATAACCCGTTGTATCATGCCGGAGCCGTGGCATTTTCTATCAGCGCTGGCATCCCAAAAGTTGGTGTTCTAATGGAGTCGGTGTGGAATATGAATGATAGCTGCCGGTTCCAGCTGAGGTCTCCGGAGAGTCTGAAAAACATGGAGAAGTCCAGCAAGACCACAGAAGTCAAGTAAGATCACTGATTTAAGTTTTGGAAATTTGCTTCGTGTCAGTGTTCTAAACAGCAGTTCATAACATTGTGAGCTTTAGAATGTTTCTTCAGTCATTAAAGAAAATTTGTGCCAAGAGAAGAAGCCTGCCATTGCTCATCCCTCTTTTAGGCAGTTGCTTACGTTCATGCTGATATAATTGCTTCAGTATTTTGTCAGTGACTTGAAACCGGTACGGAAATCAGACTTTACCTGCTGTAATGTTTATATTTGGTCAGTGACTCAGTATTATGTATACTACTTACAGCTGACCTCTATCCTAGAATCAGATTACCCATGGTATACTGTAAGATCATAAGCTCTAGTTGACTGCAGTAGAGCAGCAAGTTCTGTAAGTTCTTTGCAGAAATGGGATAATTTTAGTTTTTATGGCAGTAGGAGCTCTTATCGTTTCTGATTTGCCTTTTTGGGGGCACAATGGACCTATTGGAGAGAGCCCAGCATAAAAGGTTGTGGTGCAGATGTGGGTAGTTTTACTGTGCTTATCTGCATGGGGGGGAAAAACAAAACCTTCCTCGGTGTATGGGACAACAGAGCACTGCTAATGTTTGCTGTATGCCAAAAAGTCATTATGAGACAATGAAAGAAGCTGAAAATGGCTCCTCCTTTTATTGTTAGATATTGTCATATTTTCTGCCAAACCCCAAGGCCTGTTGAAAGATGCTTTTATTTATATAGTGCCAACAATTTATGCAGCGCTTTTACTTGGTGCACATTCACATCAGTCCCTGCCCTCAAGAAGCTTACCATCTAAGGGCTCTGTCTCGCATGCATACTGGGACAATTTAGAGTGGAACCAATTAACCTTCCAGCATGTCTTTGGAGTGTGGGAGGAAACTGGAATATGTGAAGGAAACCCATACAAGCACAGGGAGAGCACGCAAACTCCTTCCAGATAGTGTCCTGACTGGGATATGAACCAGGGAGCCTGAATGCTGCAAGGCAGAAGTGCTAACCACATGTATTTAAAGTATAAAAGGAACTTAGCTGCCATTGTCCTATAGACACTTCACATACCCCCATGGACTGCTTTTGTCTTTCTGTCAACTAGGTGACCATCATTTTTTAATATTTTTATTGCGGTTTCAGATGAACAAAAGTACAATAACTGATGAACGCATCAAACACGGTAGAGCATAACACCTGCAAGTTATAAAATATTCCAGAGGCTTAAGGAAGCACCTGATAAATGCAACGGTAGCTAGGCAATACAACAAGTCTTATAATGGCAAAAGATCTAAAACGCAATACGAGAGAAAGGGAGTAGGAAGGGGGAAGAGGGAAAGGAGGAGAAAAAGAAAAGGGGGCACATCCTAGGGGTTCAGGAAAATTCCTCATGCACATTACAAAAACACCACTTTTTAGGGAAGTCAGAAATGGAAAAACATTTGGGTGTCATAGTAGACAACAGATTAAATAACGGCTTGCAATGCCAGGCTGTGGCAAAACGAAGCGAGCGAGTACTGTCTTGTATTAAAAAGGGAATGTTCTGTAGAGACAAAGTGATAATTTTGCCACTTTATAGATCGTTGGTTCGGCCTCAACTGGAGCATGCGGTTCAGTTTTGGTTACTAATCCACAGAAAGGATGTGCTGGAGCTCAAGGAAGGGCAAAAAAACTAAGGGGCGGGAGGACCTAAGCTAGGAGTCAAGGTTGCTTAACTTAGGCTTGCTCACGCTTGAAGTGAGGTGGTTAAGAGGGGACATTATTTTGATGTACAAAATGTTCAGTGGAGATGGCAACATCAGCAATAAACCTTTTACTGTAAACTCCATAACAAAGACTAGAGGCCACCACGTAAAATTGGTGGAGAAAAGATTTAACCACAAAGGGTGCAGGGGCTTCTTTAGTTAGTGGTTCGATTTTGGAACTCTCTGCCATGAGCAGTGGTATCAGCTGAGAGTATTGAATCATTAAAAAAACAATTAGATATCGTCCTAAGACTGTAGCACATACAGACCCACAAAGGTTGAACTCTATGGACCTGTGTATTTATTCAACCTCAAATACTATGTAACCATTGAAAATTAGAGAGTCAATAGCTGACAATCGAAGTCAGGAGGCATATATCGTGAAATCCATGGATCTCAAACTTTATGAAATTTTGCACTCGAGCCAGGTTATTTAGCTGATAGTTTCTCCTGAGAAAGGGTCGCATGGACATGGGATTGTGACACAGTAATTTTGAACTGAGCTGGAAAAGAGAATTTTTTTTTTCCATTTTTTTACTTTCTGTATCCTGCATATAACCTGGCTGTAGAGGAATTGTGGAGTGTAGTATTTATTCAAAGTTGATATTTTTCCTTTTCTAAGGCCTGAAAGCAAACAAGAACCTGTAAAGACAGAAATGGGACCCCCTCCATCTCCAGCATCTACTTGTAGCGATGCTTCTTCCATTGCCAGCAGTGCTTCAATGCCTTACAGTAAGTCCATATTAGAGTGTTTGTATACACTTGCCTCATGTTTGATCTTTTTAATGTGCACTTGTTTGTAGCGTGTTTGCTGAAAATACAGTCCCTATCCACTTGAATTGCTCATCCCTATTGACTCTACTATCGAGCTATGTGTTGGGCTGTCAACTATTTGCTTCACATGTGCTTTAGGATACATTCAGTGCCTGAATGCCCCCAGTCTTCCTATCATAGCTTTTCAAATGCCATCATCCCCTTATCACTGAGCAGGCAGAATAAAACTGGCAATCTACTTGTAAAAAAAAACCCAGGGAAAACCCTTTTTAGTTTCCCATTGTTTAGAGGCAGTCATCTGCTAGTAAAATCAGTATTTTAATATGTACCACTTTTTTTAAATTTAATCTATTATGTATAATATAGTGTTTTTTTTTGTTTTTTTTTTATTGCTTGTTTTTTTAGAACGCAGGAGATCTACACCAGCTCCCAAGGAGGAAGAGAAGGTTAATGAAGAACAATGGTCCCTCAGGGAGGTGGTCTTCGTTGAGGATGTCAAAAATGTCCCTGTAGGCAAGGTTCGGATCTCCATATTTTTCTACACTTTTTTTTTTTTTTTTTAACCTACTATGTAGTTTAAATTTCAGCAACATCTTAATTTTAATCATGATGTATTAGTGGTGGGTAAAACAGTTGTCATGTTATTGCTCTTTAGGTACTGAAGGTGGATGGTGCCTATGTTGCTGTGAAGTTTCCTGGTACATCAAATAGTACCAGCAGCCAGTGCACTCCTGGATGTGATCCTGACCCATCTTCACTTTTGCAAGATTGTCGACTGCTAAGAATAGATGAACTTCAGGTAGGTGACTGTCCTGTTACCTCAAATTGCTTATTTGAGATTAAATTTGTATGCATGCCCTTTTCTACCCCTTCATTTGCATTGTGTTAATTCTAATGGTTTTCCTGAATGTCTGTGGTAAGTTGTTTCACATGTGGTTGGGTATTATATATTGATGAATGCCTGTGAAATTGTTGTAGGTGGTGAAGACGGGCGGAACACCCAAGGTCCCTGACTGTTTCCAGAGGACACCTAAAAAGTTGTGTATTCCTGAAAAAACTGAAATCCTGGCTGTGAACGTGGATTCCAAAGGTAATTTATAGCCAGACACAACTAAATTATTTATAATTGTTCTTATATGGTGCACAGACAGCAGACCCTTTGTGGTATAGGTTGATCGTCTCCCATTCCTACATCTGGCCAACAATTTCAGCTTTGTGTCCTAAGAGGTCAGACACATCCACTCTTTTCTGTAACTTTGTGTTTTTGTCAAAAAAATTGGCTTCTGTAAATGTGTATTGATATAGTTTAGCAGTTTGATAATGAGAACTATTTATAAAATGGGTGATTATTATAGAAAGAGGAAAACCATTGCTATTTACAGTATGTGACTACAGCAAAGGTCATACCTTCCTGGTACAGATCTTTCAGCCAAGATTTCCAAATGCTTGGTCAACACTAACAGCCTAGATATTAAAGGATGATTCACTCTCCCTTGGTGGCATTCATTGGCTGGTGTACTTTTGCATGGCTTTCCCACATTAGCTCAGTGCAAAAATGAGAGAACATGGGACCAGTCCTTTGTTCTTTAGCTGGAAGATTTCCGGATAAGAACTGAGAGACCGATAGACATGCTGTTGAAGCTGCCGGTTTGGAGCCTGCCGCCTTTGTTGCGTTGCTTTTGTGCATATAAGATGTTTGACTCTTGGTGAACACACTTGTTTCAAGTTAGGAACTTGCCAAGTCAAAGTATAAGTGATGGCCTTAGAGATTTCAACTTGGAAATGGTTGACAGTGGCAACCCCCATATTATGACCCCCTAAAGGGAGTTTTTGGGTTTTTTTTTAAATTAAAAATCTTCCCCAAACTTGTTTTCCTTAGTGTTTGAAGGGAACAAGAATGCCTGACTGTTGGGTTTTATTGCCATCTAAAGGATTATTTGGACACAAAAAAAGAGAATGCTAGCCTGTTCTAACCCCTCCTACTTCCAGGATGCCTTCATTTTTTTCCTGGTGATGGAACGTACTTCCTTAGACTTTTCTCTATCCCTTTTTTGCTAGCTATTCAGTGTTAACCAGTTGACATCCGCGGTGTTAAACCCCCTTCCCATCCAGGCCATTTTTCAGTATTCAGCGCTGCGGTACTTTGACTGACATTTGACTGCTTCTGTTGCAGGTGACATGTGATTATCCTGCTGTCTGCCTACAGTGACCTGGCCACCTCAGGCTGCTTGAACCTCTCCTATTCATGCATCCCCAGGGCCTAGCCCTGTACCCTCAGCTTCGTTGTCTCCCCCTTGCAGTGCAGCATTTCTTCTACACAAAACGGGTACTGGCTGCTCCTAATTCACAATAAACTAATCCACTGATTCCGTTGCTGCCTATAGTGTACCTCCTAATGGGCTATACACCGACAGTCTTAAATGTTGTCCTTTGCTTTAGTCTTTTACGGTAAGAACAAAATCTCTTTTTTTTTTTTCCTTAGTCCATAGAGTAGTGAAGGGTTTGTACATCTTTCAGAAGTTGTAACCCTTCTGCACCCTATCCAAAATGTAAAAAAAGGGTAGACTTCAGGTTTAATGCAGTATCTTTTATGTACATCCTTGGTAATGCTTGTTACCAAGCTACAGGGCAGTGTCATGATTGTCAGAAACTGTGCTTTGTGTTGGTCTCGAAGCTGTTCTATTTTACTGTTGTGTTTAGGGGTTCACGCTGTTTTGAAGACTGGAACATGGGTGCGCTACTGTATATTCGACCTTGCTACTGGGAAAGCTGAACAGGAGAACAATTTTCCAACCAGCAGCATTGCTTTTCTCGGTCAGAATGAGAGAAATGTGGCTATATTCACAGCAGGACAGGTCTGTATTTTACCTTTTTTTGAACCTTTTTTTATTTGCCAAGTCCTGGAATAATGGAATACATGCGGTTTTGTTTTAGGAGTCTCCAATTATTTTAAGAGATGGAAATGGAACAATTTATCCCATGGCAAAAGACTGCATGGGTGGAATTCGAGATCCTGATTGGCTGGACCTTCCTCCAATTAGCAGCCTTGGTATGGGAGTCCACTCCCTGGCTAATCTCCCAGCAAATTCAACCATCAAGAAGAAGGCTGCAATTATTATAATGGCTGTTGAGGTATGAATTGTTACATGCAAATGTTTTACTACTTTACTGTAGTCTTGGTTCTAAGCATGATTTCCAAATTTTAACACTAGTACGGGAAACTAGTAGTGTTTGGGTTTTCTATGCTCTCACCTTTTGACTTGTGCTTCCTATAGCACTGTTCTGTAACAAGCAAGCCTGGGCTTTTCTATTTTTTTCATGTTAATTATTTTTGTTTCTTCTGCTCTTTTAGAAACAAACTTTGATGCAGCACATTCTACGTTGTGATTATGAGGCCTGCAGGCAGTACCTAGTGAATCTGGAACAAGGGGTGGTTTTGGATCAAAACACCCAGATGCTGCAGACCTTCCTCAGCCACCGGTGTGATGGCAATCGTAACATCCTGCACGCCTGTGTGTCTGTGTGTTTTCCAACCAGCAACAAGGAGACTAAAGAGGAGAAGGGTATTTTTTTTTTTTTTTTTTATTTCAACTATGGAAAAAGATACAGAGCTCAAGTCAGTCTGCTCATATGTTAGTAATGCCATAGAGTTACATAGTGACTTTTTGTAGAGAGGTTACATATTGTTTAATTTGGAAAATCCTCTTTTGCCTTATTAAATGCAGTGAACATTTTGCTTTGGAGTGACACAGAACAGCTTCAGCAGTTAAAATGTCTGCAACCTTTGTGTGCACAGTAGATGTGCAGCCGGGGGAAGGAAATGAACTGTCTCACAATACCTAGATCCCTATGAATTGTATATCAATGTCACTATAATATGTATACGTGTTTGGCCTTTTGATTGCAAGTATAGGGTATGGGCAAAGAGGAATTAGATGAAGTTTGCCAACCTATATTGCAACATGTGCAAACCAGTCCCTGTTTTGTTATGGAATCTGCAGGAACTTTCTACATAAAGGCTGTATTGTGCTAGTTTAGAGAAGAAGCTATTGATGGCTACTATGATTTGGAAATAATGCATTTCTCTATCGTCCATTGGGGGACACAGCTCTGAAGAAATATGTAGGTTATGCTGCTGCCTCTAGGAGAAATGGGACCCTAAGCAAGCCAAAAAGTAAAAGCCTGCCACTTTAAGGACAACCCCACCCACCTGTCCTGCGGAGCATAGATGTCTCCTTTTGCTTTATTTTATTTCTTACGAGGGAACAATGGCTTCTAGTTGAATTATACCGGATAGAATTCAATTTTGGAGTTTTGCTAGCTAGCCAACTAGACTTGGATTCATACCAGCTATGTTGAATCCTAAAAGTTTCTCTAGTCCTCATACAATAGGACATTTCTCGTCTCAGTACTTATGATTCATCCTGCAATGGTCGAGAGTTCCCATTTTGCCATAATCGTTGGCCAGCGTTGTCTGGGGATTTCTGTTAAGTGGCAAAGGAAATGGAGCCATGGAATTGCATATTGATATATGTATATATTAGGCTTTTTTTTTTTCAATCTCCTTTTTATCATGGTGGCTGTGTAATGCTTAAGATTGTTGGAAAAAAAAAAAGATACGGGAAGTAATAGTGAACACTTACTATAGATGTGGCAAGGATCAGCATCATAAAACAGCTCCTTTTCTTTCCATCGTTGGAAACATTCCTTTCATACTTCCAAACAGGGTTTCCATTCCTAATCTCAAAAGGCATCCTGACAATTCCAAGTCTTTTGCACACTCTATACATGCTTGGCAATCCAAAACCTTCAGAAAAGTCCAATTTAGCATAAGTCTGCCCTCACTTTTTCCATTTCGGGTGGGGGACGACGACGACATCTGATTTGTGCATATGTGGGAAGCTCAAATTTCAGTTGATTGGGTCAAAGATGGGGTTTTCCCCGGTTACTAGATAGTTTTGTCATCTTCCTCCTACTTGGTTCTTTGCCTCTCGGCTACGTCTGACGGACTGCTTTTGTGCCGTTCAAGTCTGTTTGATCAGGGTGTTCCATTTCTGTTGGCAGAACATTTTTCCATTTTTTTTTCACTCTAACCGGTTTACAGTTCCCAAACCCAATTGAGACTTTTGTCCGAATTTGGATTTAAAAGATCTCAATGAGTTTTGGATATTTAGACAACCTTTTACTTTGGGAACAGTTTCTTCAGACTCTGGAGTTCAATGTCTCAATGGTACTGCGAACCTTAACCTCTTGCCGTCCGCCCGTAGTAAAAAAACGGACGGACGGCACTGCTGCATCTGCGGGTTGCCGTCTCCAGACGGCAATTTTTTCTGCTCGCGCGCGCCCCCTAGCGGGCACACACGGGCAGAAAAGACCCGTCAGGTGGATTGTGAACATCAGAACAATTTGCAGGATCAAGTTCTGTCACTTCGGTCCCCTTGCCAATCCGCTGAGAACTTGCATGAGCGTTTTGGGGTCTGAATTTAGCCACCTTCGAAGAGATTCCATTTGCTCAGTTCCATTCCAGGCCCTTACAGAGGAACATTCTTACAGCGTGGGACAAGTCTTCTCCATCACTGGAAAAGATGATCTGATTGAGTGCCCTGGCCAGTTGTCTGTCGTGGTGGTTGACTTCTATGTAAACAACAGGGAAAGTCTTTGCTACCCATAAAATGGGGGATTGTCTAGACCAATGCCAAACTTCTGGGATGGGGTGGTGTATTGGATCCTTTGTCTGTGCAAGGCTATTGATCTCTGGAGCAGTCCAAGCTTCTAATGTCCTGGAATTGAGGGCAATTTACTTGACGTTATGTTACTGGACCCTTCTCCTGACTGGTTGCCCGGTTTGGGGTCAGTTGGGAGAGAGCCACATTAGTGGCCTACATCAATCAGCAGGGGGGGCGGACTCCCCTAATTTCCTTATATACTGCTTGCTAAAGCTAGCTGTGTAAGGTGGGAGGGGTTGTCTCCTTAAAGTGGCAGGCTTTTAATACTTGTTTGCCTAGTGTCCTTTTCTTCTAGAGGCAGCAACATAACCGAAGTTTTGGATTTCGTCAGAGCGGTGTCTTAGGCCTGGTTCACACCTGGGCGTTTTGTAGCGCGTTTGAACGCTCTGCAAAACGCTCAAACACCGAAATCCCATTATTTCCTATGGGTATGGTTCACACCTGGGCTTATTACAGGCCGTATGAACGCGCTACAAAACGCCCTACGCCCAAAGTACAGGAGCTTCTTTGGGGCGTTTTTGTCGCGCGTTTCCATTGGAATACAGCCAAGTAGCCCTTGGAAACGCGCGTTTGTCGCATGGTTTTTTAACCGCGAATGGCGGTAAAAAATGCACGTCACCAAACGCGTGACAAACGAGTGTATTCGATACTCCTCCTAGGTGTGAACCCAGCCTTAAAAAAAGGTTTTATGGTAAGACTGTAGAATCCTATTTTTTTCCTTCTCCTGTCACAGAGCTAAAAATGAAGCAGGAGAGTCTGAGTGATTTTTAGCTCGGCAATTCTATAACTTAACCTATGCAGAGCCACAAAGACCTGTTAAGCAATCAGTGTGCCACCTCCTATCATGAATAGTGTAGACGTAGGCCCATTTTACATACTGCACACTATTTTAGTCATCTAAAACTAGTGAAGAATAAATGGTGCGGGGAGCCATGTTTCTAAAGAATGCAAATGATTGTTCTCTTTGTTTCAGAAGCAGAGCGCTCTGAGAGGAACACGTTTGCAGAGAGATTATCTGCTGTAGAAGCTATCGCTAATGCCATCTCTGTAGTGTCCAGCAATGGTCCTGGAAATCGAGCTGGATCCTCCAGTAGCCGAAGGTAAGACTGAATATTCTTTTTTTTTTTTTTCATATTAAATGTTTATTAAAGATTTTCAAAATATAACAAAAAACACACATACAATACAGTAAGCATACATTAAGACAATCACATTACATACGATATCCAAGGTAAAAGGGGGGACAAGAGACGTAGGGGTACAATATGCGCATTCAAGCATGTGGCAAAACAGTGCATAACAATACAGTGATGGAGCCCCTCAATGGAACTTGGCAATCATTTTACCGGAAGCATAGTGTATTAGGGTAAAATACAATCGCCAGTTTTAAGACTGAATATTCTAATGTAGTTCATGCTGCGCCTGATGGGCATATTTTTTAAATGTGTGCTTAGCGAATGCATATATGTAGATATCTGTTTAGATGTAAGCATGTTCTTTTGTGTCTACTTTGATCCTCCCCCTTTTTTTTTTTTTTTGCCCCATAAATTTTAGCAGTAAAGATAAGTGTGGCTCATGTGGACTTCAGTGTGAGGGTCTTGCCTTTCGCAAGGCACTCTAGCTAGAAACCATGAATTATTGGTGTGCAGGAAACAGCTGCAGCTATATGGCCCAACCTTTTTGTTACTGCTCAGTTTCCTGGTCATCTGCTTTTAATTCTCAAAGACTGTAACCAGAAATAGAGTACAGCATTAAAGTTCAGATATTTTCAAACTGGTTTTGTCATCTTGTATATATTCAGTAATTGTAATGGGAAAGTAGTCGATGTTTTTTTGTTTTTGAAGAACCCTTTACACCTCCCATAATCCCACTGTAATTTCCTTCAGTAATGTTGTGATCTCTTGCCAGCTTAAGACTGAGGGAGATGATGAGACGATCTCTACGTGCAGCTGGACTGGGAAGACATGAAGCTGGAGCTTCAAGTGATCACCAAGACCCAGTGTCTCCACCTATAGCTCCACCTAGCTGGGTACCAGACCCACCTGCTATGGATCCTGGTGAGTAAAATTGGCTAAATGGGTTTGAATGTGATCACAAGGTTTGATGTGAAAATGTTACTTGGTGCTGTGTGTAACTCCAGTGGTAAATGTACTTTACACAACTACTTTCCTGGCTTATATTTTTATGGATAAACCAAATAAATTACTTGCAGAGGTTCTGTTCCTAAGATCCTCTCCCTGGCACCAGTTGCTCGACTTTTTGCAAGCAGTGGCAGCTCCTGTGCTTGCCTTCCTTGCAGGTTGTAAGAAACTTTGAAGGCCTCTTTAATCTGACTTTAGTCCACCAGGTACTGTAAGCAGCAGCTGAATTGTCCCATTTGTGAAAGGGTACAGAAAATATTGGCATGATTTTTGCAATTTGCTCACACTGCTTTGATCAGAGGGAGGCTTTTGTTTTTTCTTTTTTTCAACACCCCTCTAGGGGGCAAAACTACTGCTATGCTTCGGAGGTAGTATACTGATTGAAATTTTCCACTGGAAATTTCACATATTTTCTGTGTGTTTTCCATATGTATGCACAATAGTCAAATGTGTTGCCTTTATTACTGAGCAGATTAAACACACAATGGTTGGTTCTGTGATCTTTGTTCTATTTCTGTTGTCGTATATCATTGTGTCTCCTACAAAACATGTGGGGAATACATCCAGGATTGTAAATGACTGATGTGTTGGTAAACATCATGCTGTTCTCTTTTCTAAAAGATGGTGATATAGATTTTATCCTGGCCCCTGCAGTAGGATCCCTAACCACAGCATCCACTGGCACAGGTCAAGGGCCTAGTACATCAACCATACCAGGTGAAACTGCTTTTCCTTTTCCTATAAGCTCTAAATCAAATCCCATAAAACATTCTTACGTTAATGCAGTTTAGCTTGGTGTACCTTTTTGCTGTTCTTTAATTACTGTTTTGTGTATAAAATCCTGACGACTTTTGCCCTGTTTTTACACTTTTATATGCTTTTATTGTAGGGCCTTCTTCAGAGCCTTCTGTAGTGGAGTCCAAGGATCGCAAAGCTAATGCTCACTTCATCCTTAAATTATTGTGTGATAGCATTGTTCTGCAGCCGTACCTCCGAGACCTCCTCTCTGCCAAGTATGTCCCTCATTAAAGGAAAATGTACGAATGACCTGGTGTGAGAGATTGATATGTCTTTTAGTGAGTGTGTGTTTGATAATGCCATCAGACATCTGACAGATGTTGAATGAAATTTTGTTTTGTTTTTAACTTTTATGATTTTGGAATGAATCGAGTTTCCTGAAAAACCACCAGACTTTGCCTGCTACCCTGAGCCTAAGTTGCTTTACCACTACATGGTTCCAACATGTTACAGGTGTCCCCAGCTCACACTCAACTAATGCTTGTGCGGTTTGTTCTGTTCCGTCTAAAGTACTGACATCTGTGACCTGGAATCCTGTTATCCAATGTCCTTTCTAGCTCTGCCAGGCCGGGCCGTGTCCCCTACCGTATCAACAGGGCTCTCTGCTACAGTCAGGCAAGACTTTTGTGAATCAATTCCTGGCTGGTGTTGACTACCGGGGCTTTAAGCATGCTCCTGTGCCTTCCCCTGCAGATTCTGTGGCTGATCTGCCCACGTCCATAGCGACTTCTAAGCCATCTGTCAGTGACCATTTCTGCCTCTGATTCAGAGTCGCTCTAAACTTTTCCTGATGAAAGTATCCTTGAGGAGTCAGTCTTCTGCTATCACTCCAAAATCAGTAGAGGGTTTAACTCTTATTGATACTGGTTTGCACTACTCTGGAACTGGTGAATCAGCCTGCTAGCTCCAGTCTTGGATCTTTCAGAGCCCCTGCAGTTGCGCCCGCTCTTTTTGGTCTTCCTTTATGGGGCTTGGAAACGCCCCAACATTCCCTTGACATCCCCCTTAATGCTTACTGGAAAATATTTTTTAAACCTATGCTCTACACCCACTATAGATTTGCCAATGGTCCAACTTAACGGGAAAATCGACTAGGACAATGGAAGACATTCCTGCAAACAAGGATTATGCCGATTTTAGCATTTGAATCCTTCTTTAAAACCTAGTTCTCGCTGCAGGCCCTTTACCCTATTTTGGCTGTGACTTGGTGAAACCAAGGCCGTATGGTAATTCCTTAGAGATCATTCCACTGCTTCAGTTATTCCTTCACTGATGGAGCGTGTGGAGCAGATAGCTGGAGACTTGAGCTTCAGCTGTGATAGCCTCCTTGAAGCGTCTTGGCTTGTCTCGCATATTGGTATTTTGTCAATACCCTTTGCCACTCTGGTTAACCACTTTGGTTAAAGTGCGGTTCTTTGAGAGACTATGTCACTTCAGATGGACCCTTGATAACATTATGAAGTATGTCACTAGAGGCAATAGCACCCACCCGCCTCAAGGTAACGAGACTAAGTGGAATATTCTTCCAGCTCTGGAATCGGGGAAGTCTTTCCTTCCCAACTTCTGGAAGATCCTGTTGGCAAAGGGGAATTTTCGTCTCCCAGTCTACATCCTGAAGTTTAAGGAGACCTGAATCCTTATAGATTGAAGGATCATCCCCATAGCAGGTCACTTGATCTGGATACAAGTGGACAATGCCATAGCACATAGGAGAAATGTGTGATCTTGCTGCATCGGTTGCCCACCTAGTCTACTGCTCTCGCATTTAGTTCTAAAAGGTGGCGGTTGTCGCCCCATCTGATACCAGCATCAGGCAATTATTTGAGCTGCAGGCAGTTCCCAGTTTTTGTTTGTCAGTGTCCAGTCCTTCTGTAGGGAGGCAGTATAACCTGAAGGTAAAAGACATACTGGGGGGAATTTATCAAAACCTGGAGAAGCGGTACATGGCAACCAATCAGCTTCTCTATTCGGTTTGTTTAAGATTTGAAAATGAAATAAGAGTCTGGTTGCCATGCACTACTGCTGCACTTTTGCCTGCTCCAGTTTTGATAAATCCCCTTCACTGTGTTCCTTAATAGACTTCAAGAACAGGATTTCACGCCGAAATACAATGATCTTATTTTTCCAGCAAAGACTTAACTGACTTCAGTGCTTTCATATCACTTTCATATAAAAGAAATAGCTTGACTCTGCACCCAAGGGCAAGTACACCGCATCAAAGTGAACATGAGCTGCTGTGCTGACACTGTAATATTTTATTTCCTTGCTGTCCAAAAGCGCCACTGAGCATGCCCTGCTTGGATTCTAACCTGTTGAGTGCGGGCTGTGTTAGCAGCTAGCATTTGTGTTTTAAATCCTTGTGGTGGAAATGTTAGGGACTATAGCCTGAATCAGTTTGATCAAGCAACAAAAGGAATAGAGAGAGCACAATAAGAAAATATTGTCTAAGAGGCATGTGTATTCTTGATTCATGGTGTTTTTGCCTTTTTGTTCAGGTTCTTCCTGTAGTACAGACTGATCACTGTTCTCCTTGTGCAGGGTGACTGGTCTTGTATCTGTCCCCTTTCCCCTTATTTGGGACATGCAATCCAGAAAGCAGGCTTCTCTATGCTTAACCATTTTTGTTAGGACAGTGTTCAAATTGAGTTCACAACTGGTAATGAGATCTGCCAGCGCAGGGTTAATTATGGCATTGGCCCCGTCATTAACATTACATAGCAATTCCCATACAACTAATTTTGTACCTCACTTAAATACATTCTACAACGTGTGCTCATGTACTCATAGCAGAAGTCTTTTGGGCAAAATTTGTTTATCTGAAGAATTTTGGTAAATGTCAAGTTTTGGAAATATGAAGGATAAATACTGACAGTTGACATACTCCTTCTAGGGATGCCAGAGGTATGACCCCCTTCATGTCGGCTGTAAGTGGAAGAGCTTACCCTGCAGCTATAACTATTCTGGAAACTGCACAGAAAATAGCGAAAGGTTAGTAAACCGAAGAATCCTTTGCATTGTGCTATGTCATGTTTGATGGTAGTGCTACTTAAATGTATGTGACTACTGTGTAATTTTACTTTATAGCAGAAGCAAATGCCAATGAGAAAGAGGAGGATGTTTTCAAGGCCATGATTTGCCCACCTGGCACAAATGCAGATGACTCCCCACTATATGTTCTTTGCTGCAATGACACCTGCAGCTTCACATGGACTGGTGCTGAGCACATCAATCAGGTAACATCTGTTCAAATCAAACTCTTGGAGGGGAAAATTCTTAACCCTTACAATGGGGCTACCCCCACACTGCAAGAGTTAAATCCTTGTTTGTGTCTTCAAAAATGGTTGTACTCGTCTGATCCTCGGGAGCCAGCCAGCTCTTAGACCGAGCCCTTCTGCCTCGCTCCCCCTCCGCTGCAGCAGTCTAAGGATCCTTGAGTCATCATGTTATATACACGGTGTATAGGACATGAGGATGCTGAAGGACATACCATCGCTTCAGCGGGGTAGATGGGCTGGAGGGAGCACGGTTACAGTCGGCCGGCTCAGGAGTTTGGGTGACCGTTGGCATCTTTTAAAATATTATTTCCAGTGGCAGTCTTCAGGTGTCTGTTGGTAAAGGTTTGCTTTAAAACTTCTTCTCAACATCACAAGTCCCAGCTTATTATGCATGACCTTTTGGATAAACTATTGTAAAATGTTTTGTTGGGAAAACCTCTTTTAATCTTGTATGTGTCTCTGTTTTCAGGACATATTTGAATGCAGAACATGCGGTTTGTTGGAATCTCTCTGCTGTTGTACGGAGTGTGCCAGGGTATGCCACAAAGGACACGACTGCAAGTGAGTTCTACTATTTTTTATTCTGCCTTTTTGTGGGCAGCCTTTTGCGTGTGTTCTTCTTTTTTTTTAAATTTTTTTTTTATATAAAGTAAAAGTGAATTATCTCTTTTTCTTTTGTTAGGCTGAAGCGCACATCACCCACTGCCTACTGCGATTGCTGGGAGAAATGTAAATGCAAGACACTAATTGCAGGCCAAAAGTCTGCCCGTCTAGACCTTTTATACCGACTGCTGACCATCACTAATCTAGTGACAATGCCAAATAGCAGGTACTGCTCATTATTATTTTGTATTTATTTTAAGTAACAGACCTAGAATGAAATGCATTGTTGTTAATTCATTGCAAACCTTAGAAGAGAAAAAAAAGGTTTCCAGGTTTGGGCCCGCAGTGGGCCATTTATGTCCAGGGACAGGATAACTGTTCAAGCACAGCCAATCACTGGTTTATTTTTGCCTGGAGTTCAGTCCCTCAACATTCTCTGGCACCAAATACATGATAAAGGGCTGGTGTTTGTCCAATGACCCGGTGCTGGCTTAACCGCTACATAACCTGTGCTCAAGGTAATATGTTTAGCAGTTTCAGTGCCCTTAAATTGAGTGTTACGTAGTGTGACTTTTGGAATGGTGGCTGCTATGTGAGCAAACAGCTGTGTGTTTACAAAGGACTGGTGATGTAGCAAGGAGCCTGTGTTTCCATGTGTGTATCCATTGCCTGCCCTGTCACTAGTTTTATTTTGCCAAGACCCAGCCTAGTTCAATTTTTTTTTTTTTTTTTTTTTAAATTTTATTTTAAGGGGGAGCATCTTCTTCTGTTCCTCGTGCAGACAGTTGCCAGGCAGACCGTTGAACACTGTCAGTACAGACCTCCACGCATACGAGAAGATAGAAACCGCAAAGCAGCCAATCCTGAAGGTATGTTCTTGAGTTCAGCACTGGGCTTGATTTTTTAAAAATTTGAAACCAATAGTGGTTTGTGATATCAAATGGTCTCCTTTTGTTAAATATAAAAAAAGAAAAACTTCCACATTTTCTTACAAAAAAATCACCCTTGTCTTCCTCTAAATGTTTACATGGGGATGCAGCGGAACTAATAGGTATAAGCCATGTCTTTAGACGAAAAGGGACTTGGCTTAAAGGACCTCCCCTTGTGGGCTTGTATTCCTATGCACAGTAATAGATCAGATTTAACTTGGTATCTTTTAAAGTGTATTTCCCCTTTTACAGTCAAATTTGAGAAAACCCCCTATCTTTTAAATGTTTTGTTGCAGCATAGTTGATTCCAGGTTTTTCTCAGCACCTTCACAATAATCTGTCCTAATAGAAAGACTCGGGACTGAAATTTGATGATTGGGTTTCTTTTATAAACTTAATTAACATGTGAATGCCGGTGCCAGGGTTGTAATCTTTTAACCTGTTGTTAGGACAGGCATTGTTCAAATCTTACTGAAATGAGCCAGCACAGTACGGATAGGGTCAACGAACCCCTCGCATCCCCTCCTAACATTACAGAAAAGAAGCAAGCGGGGCATCCTTGAATTTCCGTGGGTGGAAATGGGCCAATTTAATACGCTTAAAGCTGTTCTCCAGGCCCCAGTTACCCCCACCCCTTACGAACTAATGGTCAATAATTTCAAATATTTGATCTAAAAGCACAAAATAATTGTGTGAATTTGTGGTTACATTGCGCTTTGGGTCCCACGTCCCTTTTAAGTGTTTGTCACTGCCTGGGTGATGTGGACCCATGGCTGTCCAGTGATGTGATCCTCTTGGGCTCCAAAAGATTTTAGTGGCATGATGTCATGACAAAGGCACAAGATTGCAGCAATGAATCAAGAGTCTTCTCTCCTTTTGGTTTTAAAGTTTTTATTTTTAAGGAAAAACAAAATGGTGAATGGGTAGGAGAAAGGGATGTTTACGTTGTCCCCGAAGGGGGGGGGGGGGGGGTGGAGGTTCTTACCCAAACCTCTTGGCTCTCCTGTACGTTAGGAGTTAAAGACTTTGTTATTGTTAGGGATGAGCTCAGGTTTGGGTCAAACCTGAACTCCTCTGGACCCTGAAGGAGCTCCTTCTGAACATGGAAGGAAGCTCCTCCCGTTCTTAATCTCATATGATAAAAAGACATCGCGAGCATCCCACCACTTTGTTTCCATGCAGCTGCAAGACGTGGAATGCTGGGCCCACAACTGATTGCACTTTGTTCGGAGGAGCTCCAGTTCGGACCGGGATCAGTCCTAACCTGAGCTCATCCCTACTGATCATAGGTCTCCAGGTTTTACGATTATGGTTTCCTAAACTTAATGGGCTGCATTTAAATTCAGGTTGGCGGAAAAGGGCTTTAGTCAAGGACAGTGCTTGAGAGACTAAACCTTAGGAGGCCCCTCCAGATATTTTTTAGATCTTGTTTGTGATGTGTGACATTTCTAATTTTCTCTTCTTGCATATGGGAAAATGATACAGCTTTTGTTCCAGATTCTGATATGCCAGATCATGATTTAGAACCCCCAAGATTTGCACAGCTTGCCCTGGAACGTGTCTTACAGGACTGGAATGCGCTTAAGTCCATGATCATGTTTGGCTCTCAGGAAAACAAAGACCCGTAAGTTGTTGTGGCGTGTAGTGTCTCAGGCTTTACTTGTAAGATGGCTTTACTAATGGTTGGTTTTATTTTCCTTCAGTCTGAGTGCCAGCAGTCGAATTGGTCACCTTCTCCCAGAAGAGCAGGTTTACTTGAATCAGCAGAGCGGTACCATTCGCCTTGACTGCTTCACGCACTGCCTTATTGTCAAGTGTACTGCTGATATCTTGGTAAGCATTAATGATTGTTACACTGGCCTTCTACTTGTTCTTCTGTACATTCAGTTTCCCTTCATATGTATGCATTTCTCTATCATCCATTGAGGAACACAGCTCTGAAGAAATCTGATACGTAATGCTGCTACCTGTAGGAGAAATAGACACTAGGCAAACAAAAATGAAAAGCCTTTAAGGATATAATCCTTCCCACCTACCAGTTTCGCTTCGTGTCCTCACAAGAATGTATTTTAGTTTATTTTGTTCAAATGAACCTATACTACTAAAAGCTACTTGTTGATTCATACCAGTTAAAAATCTTGTGAAGTTTTGCTAGCTAGTTGACCGGGCCTAGAGATTCACACCGGATAAGTTTAAATCCTGAAGTTTTATGAAGTTCTTGGAAAACAAAAGAGGGATTTTGTGTATTGATAAAGGGAACAACAGGACCATGGAGTCGTATATTAGGGATGCACCAATACTGTTTTTTTCGCCTAATACTCGCCGAACCTGGACGTCCAATTACGGAAGCTAGGCGACGTGTAATGACTCTCCACCCGACTTCCTGATTATCCGGGGGGGCGTGTAAAGACTTGCCACCCGGGTTGCCAATTGGCAGGAAGCCGTCTTCATGCTTCTCGTCACTAGGTGAGTAGAAAGCATGGAGCCGGCTTTCTGGCCAATCAGGAAGCCATGTGCCGTGTAATGACGCGACACCCTGCTTTCTAATTGGCTGGGAAGCCGGCTCCATGCTTCCTGGTCATGAGGTGACCAGGGAGCATGAAGCCGGCTTCCCAACCAATCAGAAAGCCGGGTGCCATGTCATTACACGCTGCCCGGCTTCCTGATTGGCCGGGAAGCTCTCATCACAAGCTCAAGTATCGGGCTAGATATCTGAGCATTTGGGCAAGTACGAGTACTCGCCCAAATACTCGGCATAAGTACCAATACTAGTGTCGGTGCACCCCTAATATTAATCATGAATTATACAGTGGATATGGAGATGGGTTTTGTTCCTTTTTTTTCTTATAGTGGCTGTGTAATTTTTACATTTATACGGTCTCCTCAATGGCGGTTTTTAGGCTGCTCAATTAAATGTTTTCAATGAGCACTGAAGCTGGACGAAAAGAAAAAAAGAGAACTGTGCGTGTCCAGCTTCAGTGCTCATTGAAATCATTTAATTGAGCAGCCTAAAAACCGCCATTGAGGAGACCGTATAAATGTAAAAATTACACAGCCACTATAAGAAAAAGAGAAGGAACAAAACCCATCTCCACTTCTAAGTCTGACAGATTCCTCCATCCACGCTAACAGCGTGGATGGACGAATTTCCTGCTGTGTCCTTTACATTCTGACAGCGACGCTTGAAACTGTCACAATACTGCTTAAAGCTGATTAGCTGCAAGCACTACCACCCAACAATTTTCTATAATTTACCTTGGCCAAAAGTCCATCGACTGGGTTGAATTTTTGCCGATGCCTGTTGAATTGGCTGATATTCGTTCCTTTACAGGTGCTGTCCTTGCTTTGGGGATTTATTGTGCCTTTTGTCAGTAACAACCCTGTAGTTTTCTTCACCCTCTGATCCTTTTCCTTTATTTTTGATTCCCAGTTGTATCTCTAAGCTCATTAAAGCTTTGCAAATTAGTTACAATCAGAGATGTTCTAATGCCTAAATTTCTCCAATAGCCTGAAGGATAATAGGGTGGGAAATGGTTACTGGCATGTACAACATGTATAAGAAAAAAAAATCCAAATGTGTTCAGTGATGTGTGTCTTGTTTTACAAGCTGCTGGACACATTGCTGGGGACGTTGGTAAAAGAACTTCAGAACAAGTACACTCCTGGACGTCGAGAGGAGGCGGTAGCTGTCACCATGCGGTTTCTGCGCTCTGTGGCTCGTGTCTTTGTTATACTCAGCGTTGAAATGGCTTCTTCCAAGAAGAAAAAGTATGTGTACCCTGATTCTAATTTTGTTTAGGCATCTTCTGGATATGGATACATACACTGTATTGATTCTAACCACTGTACTATTTGTTTCTTGCAGTAACTTCATTCCACAGCCAATAGGCAAATGCAAGAGAGTATTCCAAGCACTGCTTCCATATGCAGTAGAGGAGCTTTGTAATGTCGCAGAGTCACTCATTGTTCCAGTGAGAATGGGAATTGCCCGACCTACTGCACCCTTCACATTGGCCAGCACAAGCATTGACGCAATGCAGGGAAGCGAAGAACTGTTTTCTGTTGAGCCTCTCCCTCCAAGGCCATCATCTGACCAGTCTAGCAGGTAGGCACCTTTTTGTATTCTCCGCAAGTGCATATTTTGAGACTGTGGCCTTCAAATATCATTGAAGAACGTCACCAGCACACCAAATCAATTGACCATTTATTGACGTATGCTGTCTCTCGGTTGCAAACGCTTTCGGGGCCACGCAAGGTCCCCTTCATCGGGCTCAGAAATGACCGTGCACAAGTAACAGATCAACATTTAAATAGACATATCTAGACACAACGATTGTCTATTTAAATGTTGATCTGTTGTGCACTGTCATCTCTAAACCTAATGAAGGGCACCCTGCGTGGCCCCGAAAGCTCTTGCAACTGAGAGACGGCATACGTTAATAAACGAACACTTGATGCAGTCAATGGATTTGGTGTGCTGGTGACGTTCTTTGAATATCTACATGTGGCGGCACCATCCGCAGTCATTTCAAGCACCCGGCTGTCTATATGGGAATCCCGGTAAGGAGTGCAGCAAGTATCCTTCTTTTTTCTTCAAATATCTTCTTCACTTATGCTCACAGGTGCATGGGACACTAAATGGATTATTTAGAAATCTTTCCCTCAGTATGAAGGTTTCTGCTGACTGTCAGGCCATTTTCTGCCTGAAAAATTTCTGAGAATGTTTTCTGCAATTCGAGCAGATTTTGGCTGATCCTTGTGGACATGTTGCAGCATCACATTGGATACACTCTCTCATCTGGATCCGCTGCTGGTACCTTAACCTGGGATAACTGACCAGGTTGAATTTCACTTTGGTCTGCTGCATCTTCTAGGTACATTGAAGCCGAATAAAGTTTTGTTTTAGCTGACTATTGCTATTCTCAAAGAATTCTCTATTTCTATAAACGTTAAAAAAAATTGACCCCTGAGCCATTACAGTTTCGTGACCAATGCACTATTTGAAACTTAAATAAAGCCACTCTGTAAATCAATATGCTATGCACTTATCTTTCCAGTGGCCCATGTGATAAAACTGCTGTGTTGCTAATCTTCACACACTGCAAGTATCTGACATTTCTGGGTGTGTCAATTACCTGGTCACCCCCACTGCATGTTGTGGTTACTTGTGTCTGCTCCTGTGTCCTGCCGTGGGAGAAGCAGATATTTAAACATCCATAAGAGTTTTATCACAAAGGCCCCTGTAAAGCTAAGTATATAGCTTACCTTCGCTTTCACTGATGGGTTTTTATTTAGGTCCTACCCTTATATGGCCATGTCCACTTTAAAAAGCTTGTTATCCATGAATACCATTTTTTTTTTTTCCTTTTTTTGTGAAGCAACTCCCATTGCCAAAAAAAACCAAAACACATTTTCTGCAGAAAAGAATGCTTGATATATTTAGCTCTTTGAAAAGCCACAACTCTTTTGCCAGTTACACTGCCCCGGGAATCCTCAGAATCCAACACTTCTGGGTGTGTCCGATGCTTCTGTACCTTGCAATGCTCTATAACATGTACAGATCTCCTGCCACACTCCTTACAGGATATGCCAACTCAGGATGGGTGCTTGAAATGACCGTGGATGGTGCCGCCTGGATACAAACTTGCATGCAAAGTCACCAGCACACCGTAATATAGTCAAAGAATTGTCTGTCTATTGACGCTTATTGTCACTAATTAAGCGTAACGTTTCAGGGCCGCACAGGGTCCCCTTCATCAGGCTTATAATGACCTATTATCAACAATCATCATTGTGAGCCTGATGGCACTCTCTCTCCACTCAGTATTAGGAGAGAGACAGCAATGTGTATAGCTGATCTTTTTCTTAATTTTCGCTTTATTTGTTGTTTTAGTTCCAGTCAGTCACAGTCTTATATCATTAGAAATCCTCAGCAAAGAAGAATTAGCCAATCACAGCCTGTGAGAAGCAGGGATGAGGAACAGGATGATATTGTGTCTGCTGATGTGGAAGAGGTAATTTCAGGATCCTTTTGACTGTTCATTGGCTATTTTTTTTTTTTTTTTCTTATCTGATGTCTTTGGGCTTAATTTTTAGGTGGAAGTAGTAGAAGGAGTTGCTGGTGAGGAAGACCATCACGATGAGCAAGAGGAACATGGGGAAGAGAATGCTGAAGCTGAAGGACAACATGATGAGCATGACGAAGATGGTACAGTGCATTGTGTAGACCATAGTATTCAGCTGTATCGGCTTTTTGTCCAGTCAGTATACTGACATCAGTTGTGTTTCAGGGAGTGACATGGAGTTGGATCTTCTGGCAGCTGCTGAGACAGAAAGTGACAGTGAAAGCAATCACAGTAATCAGGACAATGCGAGTGGCCGCAGAAGTGTTGTTACAGCAGCAACTGCTGGCTCGGAAGCAGGTTGGTATTACTGACACTTGACTTGCTTTGTCTTTCGTTGATCTAGAACTAAGGGGGAAATCTTTGCCTTACAGGTGCCAGCAGTGTCCCGGCTTTCTTCTCTGAAGATGACTCTCAGTCTAATGACTCCAGTGACTCTGACAGCAGCAGTAGTCAGAGCGATGACCTTGACCAAGAGACGTTTATGATTGATGAGCCTTTGGAGAGGTCTACAAACAGCAACCATGCCAATGGTGCTGCACAGGCTCCCCGTTCTATGCAGTGGGCTGTGAGGAACACGCAGAATCAAAGAACTCCTAACACGGCTCCTTCTAGCACTTCCACCCCTGCAGGCAAGTCGCTGTCCTCCTTTTTTGCTTTTGGATGATTAGTGTTTTTTGGGTTTTTTTTTCTTTTGTGATCTACATTCAGTTGTCTTTTTTTTTTTTTTTTTTTTTTTCTTTCATGTTTGCCTTTATGACAGTCTTGCTAATCTGAGCACCAAAGATATAGGAACAAAATAATTATTCAAGCTTAATGTTAAAGAATGTTTTTTTTGTTTTTATGTTTTTCAGTAAATGTCTTCATATTGGCTTCTTATAATTAGCATAGTAGGACTGAAAGGGGGAGGGTCATCTGTGGCATCTACCATCAGTTTTTTTTTTTTTTTTTTTTTTTTTCTTCCATGTTTGCCTTTATGACAGTCTTGCTAATCTGAGCACCAAAGATATAGGAACAAAATAATTATTCAAGCTTAATGTTAAAGAATGTTTTTTTTGTTTTTATGTTTTTCAGTAAATGTCTTCATATTGGCTTCTTATAATTAGCATAGTAGGACTGAAAGGGGGAGGGTCATCTGTGGCAATTCATTCATTACCCCCAGTGCATTACTCAGTGCTTTACATTTTGCAGTTTGCTGATAGGGCAGTAGGTTTAAACAGCAAGCCTGGTTTAAAAAAAAAAAAAAAAAGGGAGATAGCCTGGAAAGGTCGCTCAGGTCCTGGGTTCCCTGAACCTAGGACCTGAAGACGTCCTGGGTTCAGGTCCTCTGAAGCTGAAGACGCATTCCAGACTGTTCTGGCAGGAAGTTAGCCACTGAGCACTTTCCAGTTTCAGAGCAGCTGGCATTGCCTATGTTCTTGTCTCGTCTCTGAAGACTTGCTTAGTGAGTGGGCCAAGCATCAGAAGCTACTTCAATTACTTATGTCACTGGTTGCCTATAAACATTCCTGTTCCCTGATGGATTCCACTGCAGAAGGGGTTGGAGCTGCGGGACACGGTGCTGACGTCATCCATGGGGTGGGTTGTTTCATTCTTCTGCCTTTTTAGCTAATGGGGTTTTTTTTTTTCCTACTACAGGTATGCAGGGATTTATGGTCCAAATTATTTTATTGACCCTCTTGGGTTTTCTAGACCAAGGTGTCATTGCCCCACTTCTGAGGCAGAACCATTTTATGGATTTTACTCTATCCTGTTCACCATTCCCTAACCCAAACTGGGCATTCTTCCCATGTTGGATCAAAAAACACTGAATATCTCCATTTGAGCTTAGAAATTGTCATTGCCTACCTCCAGAGACTTTTTGGCTTTTGTGGCTGCATAACTACATGTCCCCATCTTTCCTACACTTAACTGGGGGTCACTTATGCTACCAGTTTGTGGCCCTGCCCTTTGACTGCTTATCTGTACCAAGGGTGTTCACAAAGGTGCTGGCGGCAGTATTAGTCCTTCTGCATTCTTGTAGCATGGCAATTGTGTGATACTTAAATGATCCTCCGTTGAGAGAACAGTTGGTGTAGGCTCTGTTGGAAAATGCGACTTGGACTGGCTACATATTACAGTGCTTCAGGTACATACTGGAGCTTAAACAATTGTTGCTGAAAATTAATCATTTGGAGTATCTGGGCCTAGTCCTGGACACAGGGCAGGCCTGAGTGTTTCTTCCACAAGGGAAACTTCAAGACGCTCTGATCTCAGATTTGAGCTCTCCAGTCTAGTTGCTTTTGCATGAGAATCCCAGGTCTGATGGTAACCCTCTTCGAGGCAATTCTGTTTGCCTAGTTACTCCAGACTTATACAATGCAACATTCTGTCATTGTGGGACAAGACAGTCCAGTCGCTGGATTTGTTTTGCCATGGAGGACCTGGTTGTCCCTGGCTTTGTGTCTCAGGAATCCGGCTCTGAATAGGGGGGACTTGGTTGCCGAAGGAGTTTTGTCAGCAGGCAGTATAACCCAAAGTTGAAAGACTTATTAATGTGTCTCTCAGTGGAATGAAAATGATTTAAAAGATGGCACGTGATCATTAGTCATTACTGGAGACAAAACATAACTGTGGTGGGATACTTCTTGTATTGTAAACAGGCTTCTGCATTGTTCTAACACTTCTCATATGTTTTTATATTTCTCTCTAGCGAGTTCAGGAGCTCTGATTTACATTGAACCATCTAGTTTACGTCGAAGTGGAAACATAAGCTCTAGTGCAGCAGCCGCTCTTGAAGCCAGCAACTCCAGTAGCTACTTGACATCAGCAAGCAGCCTGGCAAGGGCTTATAGCATAGTTATTCGGCAGATATCGGACTTAATGGGACTCATCCCAAAGTACAACCATCTGGTTTACTCCCAGATTCCCGCTGCTGTAAAGCTGACTTACCAAGATGCAGTTAACTTGCAGGTATGGCATTATTTAGAACTGTAAGTACTTCTCATTGTAAGCGCATGTTCCTTGTTCTGACTTGTACGATTCTGATCTTTCAGAACTATGTGGAGGAGAAGCTTATTCCAACATGGAACTGGATGGTCAGTATAATGGACTCCACTGAAGCTCAGCTGCGTTATGGGTCTGCACTGTCTTCGGCTGGAGATCCGGGTCACCCGAACCACCCTCTTCATGCTTCTCAGAATCCCACCCGAAGAGAACGCATGACTGCCCGAGAAGAAGCCAGCCTGAGGACACTAGAAGGCAGAAGGTATTCTATATTCTGTATTACTGTCTGGTTAATGGAGTTCATTGACGTGCTATGAAGTGGCTTAAGAAAACACAGCTTGCACTGGACCCTGTGTAGTGAACTTTTGAAGGACACTAACAAGCGCTGCTGCTCTGATATGGCTCTTATTACTCTTATCTAATGGTACTAATATTGTACCACAGTCTGCTCCTTATATGTGTAAAGAGCTGCTGCTCTGAACACTTGTAAGGAACGAATTGTGTTTATTGGTACAACATTTTGCTTTGTTTGTCAGGTTCTGAATTTTTAATGTAAAGTTGCTTTTTCCTTCTAGAAGAGCCACCCTGTTAAGTGCCCGTCAAGGAATGTCTGCTCGTGGAGACTTTCTGAACTATGCGCTCTCACTAATGCGTTCTCACAATGATGAACACTCCGATGTGCTTCCAGTGTTGGATGTGTGTTCCCTGAAACACGTGGCCTATGTTTTCCAGGCTCTTATTTACTGGATCAAGGCAATGAACCAACAGACTACATTGGACACACCTCAGCTGGAGAGGAAAAGGTAAACTTTCACCTTTTTTTGCATAAACAATTCGTGCGTATGTAGTAAATGCTCCATATCTCTTTAACCCCTCCACTTGAAGTATTATAGAAGGCAGGGAGCTGTGGAAGCTTGCCAGTCATTTTGTGCAGTTTTTTTTTTTTCTTCTTATAGCTCATTTTTTGCTTTTAGATGGATAAACAAGAATTTCACATTGAGACAGTCATATTCTGCATTAACTAGGATTCTTGGATTAACTAGGATTCTTTCCCGTTCATCAAGGGACACGGGAATTCTGATGTGTTATACTTTGTCCTACAGGAGAAATATATGTTGACCAGCTCGAAATAACCCTGCCTACAACTATTATGTCTCCGTTTTTTAGTAATGTTTTCAGGAGAGTGGACGTGTCGTCTTAAGCTCTGCTGGTCTCTGTTCATTTGGAAGCTTTTTTTTGTATCAACATCTGTTTATAGATTCATGCCAGATATGTTAAATCCTGGAAGTCTCTCCAGTCAACCAATAAGCACTGGTAGATTCATGCTGCATCTGCTAAATCCACACAGTTGCTGGCTGTTGAAGCCCTGTTTTTTTTTTTTTTGGTCAGGCGCATCTCTGAATGTGTGTTTCAAGGAAACTAACAGCTAGGAATTCTATTTCCTGTAAGATCTATCATTGGACATGGAATGAATACTTTACTTTGTGAGAGTCTCGGAGCTTGCATACTAAGTAGTGCTTTGTGGGACAAATCTTTCTGCTGCTGGGTCTGGACCAGCATTGGACTCGGCACTTTCAAGTCTAGGGCCACATTTTAGTCTGTTCTATCTTGTTTTAGAGACAGTCTTTCACTCTTGAGTCCTTTAGTACAAGGAATCTCCCATATAGCTCCTCTGTTCATTCTCCAGTGACTCCATGGGATCTGAACCTGTTTCTCTTGTAGCCATCACCTCTGAGATGAGTGTCTGAACTGGTATCCTTATCCAGCAAGAAAACCTTTTTTTTGTTTTTGCATATGGAGTAGGTTGTGTGTTTTAAGACCAGGACTTTCCTTGTCAAAGGTAGTTCGTCTTTCTGTCTTTTCAGCCAGGACTTAGTTCTCCCATCCCTCCAGTGTGGCTTCAGTTTGCCAAAAATGTCCCCTGATTGTCTGGATGTTAAGATTGTGAGATTCTATCTCTCAGCCACTGCGTCATCAGGAATGCTGATTTCTATCCCTATTCTGGATGCCCCCCATAAGGGAACAGTGACTTGGTCTGTCTAAAACCCCTCGCGATAGATTATCATCCACACCTATGCTGTTAATGATCAGGTTGCACAATTTGCTGTGAAGACGTGCACACTCTGGAAGATCAGAAAGCGCTAATTTTCGGCGTCATTCTTTTTCCCCATTTTGCACGGCTACCACCTGGTCCATTTTTTGTTTTCAACTTCTACCAGGTAGATTTTCAGGCCTCATTTGATGCCGGCTTCAAGTTTTGGGTTCTGCAGTCAGTCCCCATGTTTCTTTTTCTTGGGCCTGTTAGTTTTTGTTATGTGGACTACCTAACAATCTAAAAATTCTTGGTGCCCTCAATGGATAAGAAATAAAATAGTATTTTTGTACGCACAATCCTTCTCTTGCTGTCCATTGGGACACAGGTCCCTCCCTTCTTTTTTTTCATATTCTCAGTATTGCTTTGCCGGGTGCTGGCGGGGGTGGGGTGCCTCTCAATGGAATCCATAAGATTTCTCGATGAGCACAGAAATTTTATTTTTAAAGAGTAACTCTGCCCAGATATTTCTCTGTTCTGGAGGTAATGGTGCAGATTTGATCCCTCACCAAGTCAATACGTTATCCAGGAACTTGAGGAAAAGGTTTCACTTCCTCCAGGACATAAAATCTGTATTACTAGCTCTTCTGATTCCATTATGTATTTCCATGTATAAAACGCACAGGTTAGTGATTAAGGTGACATTAGTGTTGAGAGCTCATTGGTTCTTCTGTAGAGGTTTGAGACCTGCATTAGATTGAACCGTTTGACGCACACACACACACTTCCGTTTGGTATCTCTGACAATATTGGGTTGAATTAAAGCTGAACTCTGGGCAGATCTAAAAGACAGAAATTACTGCAGCTCTGTATTACTGCATCATTAAATATATTTTTAAATGCAAATCGTTCTATGACCTGGTGCAAGTAAATTACTTGATACCAGCATCTTACAATCACCTTTACAGCTTGAGCGCAGACTGGGAGAGGGAGAAGCAGCATAAGGAGTTTACTTCTGCAGAAGTGCTCATGTGCTAAGTTGGAGCATATTATTAGAGAGCAGAGAGATGAGCTAATCAGTGTGCTGCTTCTTTCAATTTCCAGTCACAGGCCAAAGGAAGGGCCAGACCTGTAAGTGTTAACTGCAGGAGAGAAACATCAGGACTCCTGCCCTGCAAGACAGGGATGCACTGTGTGACAGAGCTGTATAAATCTAGGGAGTGGATGTACCGAATTACAAATTCTTTGGCAGATAAAACGGCTCTTATATGTATTTCATCTGTGTGCAATGCTGTTTTCCTAGAGTTCAGCTTTAATGCAGTTTTATCATTAATATAGAACTCGAGAGCTCCTGGAACTCGGCCTTGACAATGAAGATTCGGAGCATGAGAACGATGATGACACCAATCAGAGTTAGTACTTGTTTAATTTTAGCAAAGTCGTGTATTTATAGGAGGGTTTTATAGGATTTGTTGGCGCACTGATCTGTTTTTAATTTGCGTCTTCAGGACATTTTGATTAGTCCATCTCCAGCAATGTTGTCAGGTTATAATTTCTGTGTGGCATCATTGGGGAAATTTACTCACTTCCTGTTCCTGTGACCACCACTCAAGAAATGGGGGGGGGGGGGGCCGTTTCCACAG
>NW_017306284.1:2472291-2496216 GCF_000935625.1 Nanorana parkeri | reverse complement strand
ACAGCTTGGCAGAGACATTTTCCAGCGCTTGTCTCTTCCTCACTGTGCTAAAAATATTTGTCTTTGTCCCCATTATGAGTACCAATCGCTTCTTTCATTAGGGGACAGCTGTAACACTTCTCTGCTGTATAAATACCCAAATATGTTTGGCTGTAGATAGGCTTTAGGCATGTTTGTTTATAATTGCTAGCTTTAGTTCCTGACCTCTGAAATCAGACACAATAGAAGTCCTGATCCTTAAGTGGATGACTTACTTTTTGTTACTATGTATCATTAGAAAACATTGTGTTGCAGAACCATCAATAAAACCTGTCATTTTGTTAGGTTCCACATTAAATGACAAGGATGACGATACGCTCCCTGCTGAGACTGGCCAGAATCACCCCTTCTTCCGTCGTTCAGACTCTATGACCTTCTTGGGTTGCATTCCACCAAATCCTTTTGAGGTTCCTCTTGCAGATGCCATCCCACTTGCTGACCAGCCACATCTCTTACAGGTATTGTTATTGCATGCAGCTCTTGTGCTTTCCCGTTCAAATCCTTCACATGTATCCACCTGCCCTCCTCATCAAATAACAAACCAGGAAATGGAGAATGAGTCAGGCTTGCCATTATCACCATTTTGTATGCTGTAATGCTACTATCCATTGTTAAAGTGACACTAAACCCAAACGTTTTTTCTACTACCGCACATCTACATATTAAGCATTCAACAAATCCACATTGCTTTATTCAAAGTCAATTCTTCCCTGCTTGCTCCCGTCCCTCTATTTAGTCACATTTCCTGTTTTGTGCATTCTTGAAATAACTCCGGGTGCACACATGCCTGACATGTGCCATTCCTCACTAAACCCTGTTCAACATTCTGTTAACTGTTAACTCTCCATCACTGTTAACCATTACAAACAGCTAAGCCGCATGCAAAGTCTTCCTATTTAACAAAACTCTATATTGAAAAAATCTCAAGTCTTTTTTCCAGAAACTTGGAGGAAAAAAAAAAAAAAGAAACTACCTGAGATAACAAGCATGACACATTCAGCTTACCCCTGCACCGAGGAGGAGAAGAGAAATCAAAGGATATAGATCTGTTTTGGAGCTTTACCTCGGTGCAGTGATCAGTGAGCCTTAGAGTCTATAGGGGAGGATTTGTAGGTGGAGATTATGCAGCGGTGAAGATTCTATAGAGGAGACGTGCAAGCTCTATGCCTCCTGACGTCTGATTGCAGTCCATCACGGGAGCGAGCACAGAGGGTGGCTACTTTTCAGCTCCCATAGGGACTATGGGGAAGAAAAGTAGCCACTCTCTGGCATGAAGTTATCCAAATGGATAAAGAGATTGTTTTTTGAGGGTTGGTTCACCCCAGCTGTGGTGCGAACCAGCACAATTTGCTGCTGGAACACACTGGATCACGTCCCGGCGGGCTTCCTGCGTTCGGTAGCGGGAGGGGGCGTAGCAGTGCATTGAAGTCAATGGCACCACAGCCATGCCCCCCATCCGCAGTGCGATAGCCCGCACCCCAACACGTGGCATAACGACTGTGTTAGTCCAGTGCGATCTGAAAAAAATAGTGCTTGCAACATTCTTTTCATATCTCACTGCACAGGACCGCATGCCACGGGTTCCATTGCAGGTGACTACTCTACTGTGTCTTCAATGCACCGACACGCCCTCCTGCCGCCCCTGAACGCAGAAAGCCCGGCGGGATGCGCTCCAGTGCGTTCCAGCAGCAAATCGTGCTGGAACGCACTGGAGCTGGTGTGAACCGGCTCTCAAACTTTTAAAGGCAAATAATGAAAACTGGAGTATGCTTAAATTGCTATATTGTAGATCTTATATTTATCTTTGAATTTTTGGGTTTAGTGTCGCTATAATAAAAGTGATAACTGATTATGCATTATAATTTTGCATACTCTTCTTTTTAATCACCTTTTTAGCCTAATGCCCGGAAAGAAGACTTGTTTGGCCGTCCAAGTCAGGGCCTCTATTCATCTTCAGCTAATAGCGGAAAATGCCTGCTAGAAGTGACAGACAGAAACTGTTTGGAGGTAAGAGTGCAAAAGCCCTTCTAGTCTTGTGTTCCGTTTTACAAGAAATAAAACCCAACTCCAAGGATTATTCCTAAATCACTCTGCGGCCTGTTACAAAATAAAAGTATAAAAGCATTACCCACCGTCTCAGTGCTCCAGCGCTGCATCCCTTGTTATCCTGTGGTCACAGGTGCTTCTTTCCCGGTTAAATGCTGCCCAGTGTCTTTTAGCCCACTTTTGTGAACCCAGGGTATCAAGGAAAAGTCCTCTTTGCAGTTCCCTGCATCAGGTGGCCAGCCCACCACCGCTGTGGGAAGGAAGAGAATTGGGCATTGTCACTTGACTAAATTGAAGACCGCTTCAATATAGCTATATATACTTTACCCAGTTTGGAGTTGAGCTTTAGGCAAAATGCATGCTTTTGTGGTTTGATGTTTTCTGTTCCTTTTTTTTAGTGTTTTTTTTTTAATGGTGTATTTAAATATGTTATTGAAATGTATATATTTTTTTATTAGGTTTTACCTACCAAAATGTCCTATGCTTCTAACCTGAAGAATGTAATGAACATGCAGAACCGGCAGAAAGAAACAGAGGAGACCACTGCACCCCAGGAGGAAATGGACAGCTCAAAGCCAGGACCATCAGCACATGATCTGGCTGCTCAGTTAAAGAGCAGCTTGCTGGCAGAGATTGGGCTGACAGAAAGTGAGGGCCCTCCTTTGACCTCATTTAGGTATGCTGCTCTGCACTCTTAGTTGTATATGGGATGTCTTGTCCTCTTCATATTGGAGTAATAATTGTATTCAGTAACGGTTTTCAGAGTGTCCTCCTTATATTCAGTGTTAAGTTTGTAGTAAATACTCTAATTTCTTTGCTAGTATGTACGTTTTATAAAGACCTTCTGCATGAGGCTGGGTTTGGGGTTCGTCTTTCTCTTGTGTCCTTTCTTCCCAGTGTTTGGCTTTTGTTGAATACCTATATATAAGGATAGTCTGAAATCAACACTGGGTTGAGATGTTTTCCTTCTTTACTAATGTGTGTTATTTATACTTGTAACACTAGGCCACAGTGCAGTTTTATGGGCATGGTGATCTCTCATGATATGCTTTTGGGTCGATGGAGGCTGTCACTTGAGCTTTTTGGCAGAGTGTTCATGGAGGATGTTGGAGCAGAGCCAGGATCAGTAAGTTTTTACAGTTTATTAAAGTGCTTTACATTTTTGCTTGTGAAGTAGAAGGTTCATCATTCTGCTCATTCCAACAGATATTGACGGAGTTGGGTGGCTTTGAAGTGAAAGAATCCAAATTCCGCAGAGAGATGGAAAAACTTCGAAATCAGCAATCTAGAGATCTGACCTTGGAGGTAAGACTCAGCCAGAATCTAGTGACCAGTCTAATCCTTTTCGGATTTTAGTATTTGTGTAACCTCAGATTCTTTCTTGTTGCGGTTCAGGGGTCACTTATTATATTCCTGAATAGGCAAGCCAAACCTGATGGATCAGTCAGTTTTGTCTCGTGCTGTGTATTAAAGCATATTAGCCCAAATTTAGTCCTTGGGTGTAGACACCTATGTATATGCCCTTACCTTAATATAAATGATGTTAAATTGGTTCACTGCATAAATGCAAAATGGCTAACACACGCAATTGTTAGCCACATCATAAATTTCATGCAAAATTTGACATATGCTTCCAGAAAAAATGTAGTTAAGATTTAATTCACATAAGAACTTGCAGACATCTACAGTAGTTTCATACCCAGTTTCTGCATATATAGTTAGTCCTTATAAATGTAAGTATAATGTTGCTGTTATTTTCACTTGTGTAAGCTGTTCACATTTAAATACCACTTCAGGTTTAAAAAATGATTGCCCAACTCCTTAACCTCCCCCTCTCTGTACATATTTATTTTTTCAAATTTCCCGCTATCGATCTTAAAACCTTTATCCAAGCAGCGCTTGTGTGACCTCCAGCATCTTCCTAGCCGTCCATCCAGTGATGTCCAGATGATGCATAGTGACATGTATGTGCTGGAAGATTGACTGATGGCTACGCCTTCTCTAGTGTAGAGGACAAGTGGGGCTGGAAACATGACTGCCTGTGCTGTGACTTAAATTAATACTTCATCTTTGTGACCATTTTTCATTTTACACCCATATTAAGGATGTAACAAGATCAAATTCCCTAACTTCTCTTCACTCCATTGCGGCAGAGGGACTGGTAGATCCGCAGCATTTGTAGTCTATTGATTACTTCCTCCAGCCTCCCAATAAAAGCTTCATGCGATGCTAAAGCTCGGGGGAGATTGCAGGGGTGTGTGCATTGCACCCTCAGTGCACTGATTGTGGTCGCAATGCTTTGCAGGCTCAATTTAAAAAAAGGGACTGCACTTCTTCTTTTATTTTTTTTATGTACATTCTTGCAAAAGGTGAACTATGCCTTGAAGGTTCAGTAAGGCTGAGCTTATTCCAACCTCACAGTAATTGGATTCGGCTGACTTTGCGCATGGCTGAAAGTTGAATATTTCTGGGAACGCTGCATGTTGTGTTAAGACTTAGGGAATTTAAAATTGTTTACACTGTGAAGCTGGATTTAGGTTAAAGAGAAGATGCATTGTAAGTTATAATATACATTGTTGTTGCAATACCAGTGGGTTTCTGTCTATATATTCCGCTTATCTCTCGTTTAATGAAATATAGCAGAAATATAATTGCACAATCATAATTTTAATAAAATACAGACATTTGTTTTAGCTTTTTTTTTTTTTTTTTTTTGCTTGTGTCTTTTAGGTCGACAGGGATCGAGACCTCCTTATTCAGCAGACGATGAGACAGTTGAACAACCATTTTGGCCGCAGATGTGCCACAACACCAATGGCTGTGCACAGAGTAAAGGTCACTTTTAAAGATGAGCCAGGGGAGGGCAGCGGAGTAGCCCGAAGCTTCTACACTGCTATTGCTCAAGCATTTCTGTCAAATGAAAAGCTGCCAAGTCTAGACTGCATCCAGAACACCAACAAAGGAACACATACAAGTAAGCCTCTTATAGAATGTAAACTTTATTCAATACCAGTACAACTATGGAAAACTGAAAGACTAACAATTTGAGTACATTGGATTCTATTTGACCCAAGTAAATGATTGACCATTTAATATTTATCTCCAATAATGTGAAAAAACTACCTTGCAATGGGTCTCCTGCTGCACTGCAAGGGTTAAATGCTTTATCTTGAGGTGCCAGTAAAAAGAACTTTTAGTTACCTTATCCCTTGCTCCCCTGGCATTCAACGCTCCGGCTTGTGGGTGGCCCCCGGCATTCTCGCTTACATTGCAGTACTGCTAGCCACAGCTGTGTCCACCAGTTGGAGTACAGTAGAGAAGAGGGTTTGGGGAGTCAGTTGCATGGAAAGAGGAGCCTGCAAGGGTAAAGTGAGTATTGCTTTTCTTGATCTTATATCGCAGGACATAGGGAGTTAAATTCTTTAACCACTGGGTTGCGCAATGGGCCCACCATTTTCTTTCTGGCTAGTGCTGTGCTTGAACACCTGCTGGTGCGACTTGGCACAGCAAGGGAATACGCTGCACCACCAGATACAGGGCACTCTCCTCACCCACAGCTTGTGAGTTTTTGGAGGAGCACATGAAGGATTGTTGACCTGGAGGTGCCTGGACCCTGCAGGTACCACACAACTGGACAGTGGTTTTGGTGAGGGCTCTACTCCCTCAGGGGACATTATCCATGCCAGTCCCATGTTTTGCCTTTTTACCCTTCTTGCATTAGGGTCCTTTCCTGTACCCTCTAGAGAACCTTCCTTTTGGGTTTTTTGTCTAGAAAGGAGTTTACTGCTGTTATTGCTGATATTTATGAGCAACCCTTCCAAAGGACACTAGTTGGGGGGTCTTTGAAAATTTCAGAACCTGCAAATCTTTCCCTGTACTCCTCTGTTCCAATGGTTTGCCCAGCAATATACTATTGAGGATGGTTTCCTTGAGAGTTGGGGTGTACCTGTAGTGGACCTTGCCATCTCTTGTTTAAACAAGGCCTGTGCAGTTCCTGTAGGGGATGTCTCTGGTTTAAGGACCCCATGGACAAGAGGTTAGAAGCTATAGCTAGACATTCTGAATCTATCTCGGCAGACCCAGAAGTTCTTAAACCAATTAGAATTTCCTGTAGCCTTGCGTTATTGCATTGATGGCAAAGTAACTTCTTACCTCCAGAAGCCGTCAAAGCCAGTGGTAGCAACATCGGTTCCCTTCTTCCTTTCCAGGTATCCGGTACCAAACCCAGTCAGGGCACAAAGGTTCCATCATAAAGCCTGGTCCCCCATACCCACAAAGTCCAGAAACAAGCCCTGTTTCCAATGAAGGGGCACCCCTACTTTTACAAGTGGGGAGGACATCTGTCAGCCTTCTAAGCTCTCTGGCCATTACTGACGCTTGGGGTTCAGTGTGTCTTGAACAAAGCTAAAAACTGGAGTTTTTCTCTCTGCCGCCTCCTTGATTCTGGTTATTACATTTGCTGAGGACAGGGGGGTCATAGTCCCTGTTTCAAAGGCAGTACATTTCAGGGATTTTATACTAACATTATTATAACTTGTTTTAAAGAAACAATATGACTGCTTTATGCAACCCTAGCGCCCATATTCATATTTTTGTTTTCTGTTTAGAATAGTACAAAATGTCATATATAATGGTCGTAATGATCTAATACAGAGTGATATAACGAACAGGCTGATATAAAGATTATAACCTTACCATAATCGTGTATCGACGCCACTTCAAGGGGGGAAAAAAGCACCACAATCTTCGGCCTAAATCCCATTTGTGTGCTCACAAAACAAATGAAAATTTGTGTTTTTTGGTGTTCAAGGTTTGATGCAGAGACTAAGAAATCGAGGGGAGCGTGACCGGGAAAGAGAACGGGACATGCGTCGAAGCAGTGGTTTGCGAGCTGGTTCTCGGAGAGACCGGGACAGGTTTGTTCCATCTGTTTTTATATTTTCCAGGCACAACATAGTGTAGCTTTCATTGGACCTAATCATCATGTGGTATGTTTTCATTTTAGGGATTTCAGGAGACAGTTGTCGATTGACACGAGGCCATTTAGACCTGCCTCGGAAGGGAATCCCAGTGATGATCCAGACCCTCTTCCTGCTCACAGACAGGCTCTTGGGGAGAGGCTATATCCACGTGTACAAGCCATGCAACCTGTAAGGGACAGCAAGTCAATGTGTTTAAGCTTTATGAAACTTTGTGGCACACAAAACTGATAACTATTTCTTTTTAGGCATTTGCAAGTAAAATTACTGGTATGCTGCTAGAACTGTCTCCAGCCCAACTGCTACTGCTGCTGGCCAGCGAAGATTCTCTGAGAGCCCGGGTGGATGAAGCTATGGAATTAATTATCGCACATGGAAGGTAACTCTTGATAACATAAACTGGCACACATAGGAAAGAACTGAAACTGCTGCACCCCATGTCAGCCTAAGGGGAATCGGAAGGCTTACTTTAGATTACACCCAAACCGACATGATCAGGTCTGGCGAAACGGATCTCTGATCCATTTTGTTTTTCCGCACCTGGTTGGGGGGGGTGTGTGTAACAGGGTGTAAAGGGGTGGTTTTGTCGGGTTGTCATTCAAGCTTATGAGTTGCAGGATAAGGTTCCTGTGTCTGCTCATTCTACTAGGGCAGTAAGTACTTCCTAGGCTTTTCAAAATGAGGTTTCTGTTACTCAAATTTGTAAGGCCCCCAACTTGATCTTTTGTTCACACCTTTGCAAAGTTTTAAGTTGATGTTTCTGCCTCTTCTGATGCTAGTTTAGGCAGAAAGGTTCTTCAGACAGCGTTTTAAAAATGTGTGTGTGTGTCCCTCACTCCATCCTTATTTGTGCTCTGACAATTTAATGCAGGATTCATTTAGAACAGGGTGGCACACGGTTAATTTTGGTTTTGCATGGAAAGCATTTTTGTTCTATTGTGTGCAAGCGGCTTAGAATAGAAAAATCACTAGCGTGGGATATAATAGATAACACACAATGTAATCAGATCTTTTTTTTCTCTAGGGAAAATGGAGCCGACAGTATTCTTGATCTTGGCCTGCTAGATTCTTCTGAAAAAGTGCAGGTGAGCCATTGTTCCTGTAGATGTTTTAATCTTGCATTTATTTCTGCCATTTCTAATGTTGAGGATTGCCCACTGTGGTTTAACTGTCAAAAGTTGCCTCGTTACGAACGCCGAATATGGATACCTCTTTCTACAAGGTTATAAGTAGTGATTCAACAAACAGAGGGTGGGGGAGAGAGAGACTAAAACGATTGTAGGGCAGAAACTGTGTTGAAGGGCAGAAACTGCAAATCAATCCTTATGGAGCTCCCTTCTAGACCCATGCTGTACACAGGTCCTTACGTTTCGATTGAAGTTGATACTAAACCCTACCCCCTCTGTATGAAAAGCCAACCAAAGTAATTCAACTGTCAGATGCCCAGCCCTCTTTTGATCACAGAAGTTCTGGTATTGGTCAATTTGAATGCAAGAGGTGGAACTTGGTACTAGTAGGGTTTCCACTTTCAATGGAGTCAAAAGTAAGCCCGTCGCCTATGTACAGTCTAGCCTGGGTTCTAGGAAAACACCAAAGGTTGATTTTAAAGATTGATACAGGTACTTGAAGGTATCATGAGGTTTCTGCACTTCAGTGCGGTTAGCTCAGAAATGTCTTAAGGCCAACCTGCAAATTATGGAGGCTGCTTCTGAAATTACTAAACCATTGACTTCAATACTATTAATTGGATAGAAGGGCAAATCCTCTGCACACCTTGCAGCAATCAAGGCCTATGTAGACAATGGTGCTTGTAGTGATGAACACGGATGGCACCGTGCAGACACAATATAGGAAAAGGAATCACCAGCACTCAGTAGAATAATACAACATGTCCATTTATTGGATATAGACGTCACACGATCACAAGAGCCAACGTTTCGAGACACTCTTTATGCCCTGATAAAGAGACCCTGCGTGGTCTCAACGTTGGCTCTTGTGATCGTGTGACGTCTACTGAGTGCTGGTGATTCCTCTTCCTTCAATACTTTTAAGTCAACTGACCTGCAAGTTTGCAGATTAAAAAAGTCGGCAACCCCAACTACATACTCATTTCAGGTTAGTGATTTTAAGTATTGAAGCAACAAGGTCTGCTCTCGAAAGTAGTGGCATGGCTTTATGCTGTGTGTGTTCCCCCCTTCCCTTTCATACTGGAAATTTCACTCTAGTTGGTATTACCATAATACAACTTACAACTGGGGGTTAAACAATTGAGGTTAGATGGTCTGTCATTTGGTTGGTCTGTCATTTGGTTGGTCTGTCATTTGGTTGGTCTGTCATTTGGTTGGTCTGTCATTGATATTTTACCTGATTTTTCAGTACCACCATTATGTGCTATGCCATGCTTTGCTTGACTTTGCTAGTTTGGACTAGTTCTGTAACTTGTATGCAATTCATTGTTGCAGGAAAACCGTAAACGCCATGGATCCAGCCGTAGTGTGGTTGATATGGAGCTAACTGATACGGACGATGGTGATGATAATGCTCCTTTATTTTATCAGCCTGGTAAACGAGGATTCTATAGTCCCAGGCCAGGCAAAAATACAGAGGCACGGTTAAACTGTTTCCGGAATATTGGAAGGTAAGTGTTGATGATTAGGGGTAATCTTAATAAATAATGTGTTCTGTGAAGATATGATGTAGCATATCCATCTTTGTTTCAGGATCCTTGGCCTGTGTCTGTTGCAGAATGAACTATGTCCAATCACGTTAAGTCGACAGGTTATAAAAGTTCTCCTGGGCAGAAAAGTAAGTCTTGTGAAATATTCAGGTGCCATAAATCTTGTCATAAAGTTGTTGATAATGAATTGGCACAGGACTCCTTTTCTAAAGAAAATGTGAAGTTCTAGCCAATCTTCATGTGGAAAATAGAACCCCCTTACTCCCAAATTTATACTTGAGCACCCTGTCCACAACGTTTGGAAACATGTTTACTAATCTACTTTATTTATTTCGTCCATTAACCCTTTCGCTGCCAAGCCCTCGAACATTTTTCAAATCAGCTGGCCAAGCCATTTTTGAATTTTCTGCAATTTTTTCCTATTGATTTGATTTTCAACTGCTGCGTTGCTAGCGTTTGTAAAAGACCCCCCAAACCATATATTTTCTGAAAGCGCAGGCCCGGTAGAATAATCCCCTAGTTTAGCAGCTATATTGCCGGGGACATGAACTGTGGGGGACGGTCTGTCCGCAGTGCCCTGTGAGGGCTGCGGCCTCTCTTCAGGGACATCTCCCACGTCTCCCCTTTGCGCAGCCTGTACTTCTGCGCCCCTTTCCCAGTCTCCCTTGGTGCCTGTGGGGTCTTTGGGTGGGGGGTCCACCGGCGCTATGTTGTCTTTGGAGGCTTTTTCCTCCACTATGGACGGTTTTGTGTCCCGTATGGAGCGCGCGCTGACGCAGCACCCTCCACGGAAGCAAGCTTTGCCGGCCCCCTCCCCGGTCCTTTCTGGGGAAGAGGGGGAAATTTCGGCGGCGGCCGCGCAGCCCGACCTGGGCGATTCCTCCCAGGCGGAGTCTGCTAGTGACGAAGAGTCATGGACTGCCCTTATGGTACAGGAACGCGAATTGGTCACGGCCTTGGTTCGCGCTGTGCGGGAAAAGCTTAAAATTGAGGAGACTCCGAGCTGTTCGGCGCTCCCGCCGGTTCCTTTTGGGACGCACAAGAGTAGGCGTTCCACTAAGGTTTTCCCTTACGTTTTCCCTTTTTTTGATGACTTTGTCTACAAGGAGTGGAAGCGCCCGAGCAAGTCGTTTTCCGTCCCCAAACGCTTCTCGGTTCGTTATCCTTTTGAGGAGTCCTTCCTGTCCAAGTGGTCTACTCCCCCCGCGGTGGATCCGCCGGTTTCGCGCCTGAACAAGGTAAGGAAGTCTTTAACCTTCGAGTTAAAACTGTAGGTTATTCCAGGATAAACCCTTCTACTACCAACATCCCAGTTGTTTTCTAGTGTCCACGGAGAATGGGTGTTTTTTTTCCTTCATTTTGCTGTGTTACGGTATAACCTATTTTTGGTGGCCCTTTTTGTTCTTACTCTTTTTTGATTTTTTTTCCCCTTTTAATGAAGACTGTTCACTATATTGCTGCTAGAGCTCATCTCTGACTGCAGCTATCCAGCACTGCTGTCCTCAGCCTGCTGGACTGGATATTAATGGGATAGCCTGGAAATTAACTTGAGGCACTGGGTTCTGTGAGGAGAGCTTTCCTGCTCTGGACTGAGCACCAAAAGCTACCTCATTATGTAGGTTGCTGGGTACTTTTTTTAAATTCCCCATTTTGCCCTCTCAGATCGACTCTTAATACTATTATCAAGGACTCTACTGGTGGCAAGAGCACCCATCTCTCCCAAAGAAGAAACCTAAGGTGAAGACTGCAATGTCCTCTCCCTCTTTTTGTTCTCCACTCTCTTGGAGTCTTCGGTGAGACCCTCCAAGCCTGGTTCCCAGTCCTCCAAGGTCTGGCACATTGGCTGCCAAAGGATTAGACGAGCCTTCCTCTGTAAGAAGGCGTGTCCCCACTTTTGCTGCATTTGTCAACCTTTTGTGCTTGTACAACTTGAATCTTGAGTTCCGGAGGTGGTGTCCCAGGGCTGGAAACCGGAGTTTCACCCTCTGCCCCCTCCTCGGTTTTTTATGTCCTGCCTTCCTGTTTCACCACAGACTAGCAGATGTCCATGGAGTCCTCTCTGGTCTTCTGGACTAATGCATCATTGTTTCAAGGATTCTACTCTAACCTATTCACAGTACCCAACCCAAAAGTTACATGTTAATCAGCTGTACAGCTAACAGTCATTCCATATCCATGACCATGTGTTCCACTGTAGAAGCCACTTGTCACCTGAGTGGGTCCCGGCATGTAGAATCCTGCATGTCGGCTGCCACTTCTGCCCACTGCTAAATTTCACCGCTGAAGTTGCTACCCTGATGACATTGTGACAAGAGTCCGAATACTTAATTGTAAGTGAATACCACTAGACCTGTGCCCTTTATATTCAAAAAGCTAGAAGGGCTACTTCCTGCACGGTCTCATCTGACATGCAAGGATGGAAGATATACTTCACTTGGTTTGAGCCTTGAACCAGCATTTGGTGCTCAGCACAGTAGTCAAGTTTATTCCTTGATTTAGACTGTTTTTTGTACAGACTCCCTTGTAGCGCCACCTGTTTCTCTTGTTGACTCGGTGGGATCTGAATGCGTTTCTCTCTGCACTACAAAAGCCACCATTTGTACACAGACATTCCTCTCTTTCACCCACAAGGGTTGTTAATCTTTGGAGCCATTATTTCTGCAAGGCAAGTGTCTGAACGGGCAGCTTTATTCTGCAAGGAACCCTTCCTTGTTTTGCATAGGGACAAGATGGTGTCGAGGCCCAGGACTTCCTCTTGCTCACGGCAGTTTTCTGCATTTCAACTCAACCAGGACATTGTTTTTCAGTCCTGCTGTCTAGCTCCAATTCACCAAAAAGGAATTCACCTCCATGGTAAGTATGTGGTTTGTACTGCATCTTACTGCTTCTTTCAGAAGACTGATTCACATTTTGGAATTCCAGAAGGTCCCTGTAGGGTGCATCAGCTTCTCTTTGCACACTCTAGGTGGCTTAAGGTACACCCTACTAGATCCTAAGTGCTTCTTGGGCTTTTCAGCCTCAAGCAACTGTTTCTCCAATTTGCTTGGCTGCCAACTGGTCGTCTGTTCACACGTTTTCTGAGGTCTACTCTTGCTGTAGTTTACTTCTGCACTGCAATGGTTAACTGCTCTGCTCGTTCATGGGTACCGTCTAGGGGTAAAGGACTTTTACTTACCTGATACTTACTCGCCTCTCTTCCCTACGCTCTGGTATGCGAGTTGTTCCTTGGCATCCTCATATTTATTACAGGGCTCTGGGCTGCTGCTGCTGGTTTTGGGGCCTGTGGAGACTAGGTAGTAAGTCATTTACACAATAGCCCTAGACAAAAACAAGCCGGTAACCCTTGCAATGCGGAAATAGCCCCACTGCAAGATTACTTTTTTTTTTCTCCCCTGCAAATAGGTGTAGTGATAAAGGGGAATGTATGAAATATAATATTTGTGTGCGTTGCGAAAATGTAATTTTTAGGAAACATCCAGGCAACCTCGGTTATTTTCCAGAGTGTAGCATTTCTTGGATCCAGAAACAGATGAACGGGAATAGTCCAACAGAGTAATAATAAAATATCTAGAACTCAGATGACATAGGCTCCATAAGGACACACACTATCCACCCAGCATATATTTCCCATCTATATATGATTCCCACCAAGACACTTTAATTCATATACAGTTTAGTGCCATTCACAAATACTGAAACCATTTCTGATTGGCGGGTCTAATTTACCTCTTTGATGTCAACTGAACATGTTTATATTGACCAAATTCCCTACAGCTGTTCCGTTGTGTACAATTAACACCCTGAAAACAGTAGGGTTACATAAGACTGAAGTTGTTAAAGAACATCAGCCAAAATAATTTTTTTTAATATATAAGCATACATCCTAAATATCTTGCCGACATATTTCCATCACCACTTAGTACAGTACCTTCAAAAGTAAAGCCGATTGTAGTGTTTGTGGCCATGTCACAACAGCATTTCTGTCCCTAGCAGCAGCTTGCCAGCAATAGGGTCCTGTGTGTGTGAGGAAAAAGCACTTTTTTTTTTTTTTTAAGATGTTAAAAACATTTGCTGTGTTCATTCAATTTTGTATGCTGTTTAATTATATTAAGAAATTGGTAATATTTTGCCTTTTTTTTTTTTTTTTCTTCATTGTGAAGGTGAACTGGCACGATTTTGCATTTTTTGATCATGTGATGTATGAAAGTCTTCGACAGCTCATCCTCGCCTCACAAGGTCCAGATGCAGATGCTGTATTTGCATCAATGGACTTGGCATTCGCTATAGACCTGTGCAAGGAAGAGTGTGGTGGACAGGTAAGGACAATCATATTTATGCATGTTGACTATTTAAACTGTGTTGTGTAATGGCAAATAATTTTTTCCTCTGCGATGACACGTTTTCCATGAAATTATTATTGGTTTTTTTTTATGGTTTGCAGAGGCCGTAGATGCTGTACTTTGCTCTTCCAGTGAGAAAGGTCTTTGTGTATGTTGAATGAGTTACATATAAGGCCTTTTTTGGTCGTGTGTCCCTCTATGCTGTTGGCTAACATGGAAAAATTATGAAGCGGAAAATGTTTGATGTCCCTTAGATGCTGACTGATGGTAGAGCTTCAATAAAGTCCATATTTGTCACTATGTTGCCTTGAGGAAGGAACCCTATGAAGCCCCATAACTTTGATTTTTCCTGTGCCATAAATGACGCTGGCTTTACACTAAAGACTATTTGTATCGTATCTTCCTGAAATAGCGGACTCATCTGAAAGAATTTTTCTTAACATGACAAGTTCAAAGCATAATTTCTTGATCATGCATAACAGGAATAGTGAATAGATGGGTTATGCTGCTACTTTTTTTGCTAGTGTCCTTGGGTGATGGAGGCCTTCTCTCTGCTCCTGACAGAAGTACACCCAGTTTTTTTTCTGATCTGGACTAGACAGCCACTGCGGCACCTAACAGCAGCTATTCTGATTGGGTGGGTAGAGCGAAATGCACTCATCCCCATCGTTAGAGCTGGAGTGGGACACTGTAGCACTCACACGCTGGCTCTAAAGCTTAAGAAATTAGCGATCACAAACTGCTGATCATTCAGTTCACGATCTTCTCCTGCAGAGAGTGGTGGCGGTCATTCACAGGGGTTCTCTGACTGGAAGGATAGACAGGGAAGGGGCTGGCACAGCTGGCTCTACCTCTAGAGAGGTAGAGCCAGCTGCCAATCAGGTAGTGGGGTGGATCCTGAAAATATTGCCAGGATCCTTCCTGGCTGCAGTGTGGGTATGCACTGAAAGTGTATAGCGGGCAATAGCCTGCTATATGCAGAGTTTTGGGTCACAGGAGGACCTTAGTAAATGTCCTCCTGTGACCCTAAAGAGAACAAACTCCAAAAAAGGTTGGGCCATAGTTCTTTCGCAAAGGTTTGGACTTTAATGAAGCTCTACTGTCTGCAGAAACATAAAGTGAACCGATCTGCCTTTCTACTGGTTGTAAAATGAAGTGCCTGCCTTTTAGCAGGGATCACCAGGTGTCTTTTTTGTTTTTTTTTAAAGCTGCTTTTTGTTAGGATTGACATTTCAGACTTAGTCTTTCCCTTCAATGGTCTTCTCATTATCCATTGAGAGACCTTCGCAGCCAGTAGCAAAGCTCTCATTGGATAGTGGGATTGGTGAGGCTGCAGAATGGACTTCGAAGGAGGGGGTTCAAGGTAATAATGGGCCCCTTATGGTGCTTACTTTAAATTTAGAATGTCGTGCTAATAGATTAATCTCCATCCTTCAAAATCTTAAACCCTAAACAATAAAATGTTCCATGGGTTGCAATACCTACTTTTCCTTTTGCGTTTTCTAAATCATTGTCTAAGACAACAGGTGCACTTTAATATGTCTGTGATTGTGTATGCTGATTGAGATTACCTACGACTAAAGATGGCGTTTCCTTATTTTCAGGTGGAGCTCATTGCCAATGGTGTAAATATCCCCGTAACGCCTCAGAATGTTTATGAATATGTAAGAAAATATGCTGAACATAGGATGCTGGTAGTAGCAGAACAGCCTCTACATGTAAGTTTGCTTTAATAAGAATATTTGGGCAGTTTTTCTCTTGCTAGGAGCAATCTCTTGTACTGTGTAATACCATATAATCACGTTATCATTTCATAGTTGTAGAACTCTGCATAGTCAATGACAGAAGATGAGATCAGAATTATACTAGCTAGGCAGGGGATGCCATCTACAACCAGTCAGCTCAGCTGAAACTAGTGGCAGCCATTTCAAAGCGATAACAAATGTACTTCTCTAGGTGCAGTCAGAGTAATAGGACCATCAGTAGTATTTCATGCAGGACATGATATGAAAGCTTTATGTATTTTTTTTTTACACATCAGTCCTAATATATGCTTGCCCCATATGCATTTACATAATGTATGTACAGCTGCCCTTCAAGTCTAAGGACCCCATTACACTATTTTACTACTTTGCTGTTCATTACTTCCCATGCATTAACTTCCATTACATTAAGGCAGCCCTTTTATTTTGATTGGGCAGCCAAGGCATCGCAACAAGTTTGTCTGTGTTGCACCGTAATGCTCTGCACAAAGTTCTGGCCTTTTAACATGCATTGCATGTTGTATTGTGCTTTACTCCAACACAAAGCTGTGAAGCCAGCCTAAAACGTGTGCCTTATTTAATCATTGAGTACAGATTGCTTTAATGAAGAAGAGCCGCACACCGCAGTCCAACAGACATTCACTGATTAATTTACAAGGCTGACCATCTCCATCGTTCTTCTGTGTTTGAGCATGGACAGCTCCCTAGCCTGCGTCCGCACCTGCCCAGGGATTGGAGCCTCAGTGTTGGATGGAGCAGTGGTATTACCTTGTGTGTCTCCCTTTTTAATGCAGTCACATGAAAAAAAGCATGAAAGCTGGTTGCCCTGAATAAAGCTTGCCATAGGTGCCATAGATTTTGTGCTTTCAATTACCTTAATTGTCATTTTGTATGTTTTAGGCCATGAGGAAAGGACTGCTAGATGTAATTCCAAAGAGTGCACTAGAAGATTTAACAGCAGAAGATTTCCGACTCCTGGTGAACGGCTGCGGTGAAGTTAATGTTCAAATGCTGATCAGTTTCACATCTTTCAATGATGAATCGGGTAAGAAATTCTATATGTAGTGCTGCCTAAGAGAATCATACAGTGAAAAACTTAAAGGAGAACTATGAGGAGTGATTTCCACTCACCTCATAGTTCTAGCCGACCTGTGACAATGAGACTGTCACAGGTCGGCTCAGTAGATCGGGAGGTGAGCGAACAGATACCGGCGTTCGCTCACCTCTCGATCCTGTCACGGCTCTCTGCCGTGACGGGAGGGGCTGGATTCTCCCCGCTCCGATCCGCCAGCGCTGACTGGCCGGACGGGGGAGGGGGCGGGTACAGCTGGCTCTGCCTTTAGATAGGCAGAGCCAGCTGTCAGTCCCGCAGCTGGGCGGATCCCGGCACAATTGTCGGGATCCACTTCAGCTGCGGCGTCTCGGTATACCGTGAGCTACAGCTCGCGGTATACTGAGCCTAGGGTGACGGGAGGACGCTAGTTTGTGTCCTCCCGTTACCCTAAGGAGAACTATGGGGAAAAGACTTAACCCCATAGTTCTCCTTTTAAGGCTCAAAGTACATACCGTGCATTCACGTGAACATGGCATGATAACGTGTAAATGACTTGATGAGGTATAAGACCCACGATGATGCAACCCACTAAAAAGCAGCAAAAATAGGTGCCCGAGTGTGTATACCTTTTTAGTTGTCAGGAAAACTTTCTGTTCTCTAGTATCCCCTGAACCCAGGAGTACACTGTATACAATCATTGACCTGAGTTCTAGTGCACCCACCTACCTCCTGAAATCTCATATTGCAAAGCAGTCATTTTGATTCCCCATCAAATCACATGCTATGATGTCAAAAGCTCTTTATGCTCCATTCACACAGAAGCGGTTGTCCATGTATCCCGCAAAATAGTCCAAGCGCGATTTCAGGGGTGGATTCCGCACATTCACTGCTATAGTAATAGCCGCAATCGAGTGCAGTTGTAAAGATTTTAGTGTTTTTGTGCCGCGCTGTCTTCCACACGGAGAACCATGCGGGAAACGCCAACGCTATATGTGAATGGCTTACGTTGCACGCACTAGTAGTCTTGCATTCGTTTTTTATGTTTTTTAAGCCAACGTCACTTTGCAATGCACCTGTTAATCATACATAACGGTGATGACCATTCTTTAGGTATTAAAAAAGCTGCAAAGAAACTAATTTTAAATCAGGGTAGGCGAAACCGTAGGCGCCTAGAAGCTACTGTTTGAAGAAAACTGATACGCATGTTTTTTAAAACTTTTTTTTTTTTCTTAACTTAAAGTACATGAATAGCAAAACTTCTATATAATATACACACTAGAACCCCTATCAAGTTTTCATTGTGTTCTGTCCCACTAAATAGATGCACCATCTCTTTGTTCAGGGAAAGAAAGTGATCAGAAATACAACATTTTAAAACTGTCACCAAAACATGAGATTAGGCAAAATCTTCCAATAGGGACCCCAGTTTTGGTGGCAACTGCCTAAAGGTGCCCACACACCTTGCGATAATCGCAGGAAATCAATCGTACGATTATCGCAAGGTGTGTGAAAGGTGTGCAACCGTTTCTACTGTACGGTCGCACGACCTTTTATCTTAGGAACATGTTCGAAAACCCGCTGAGAATCGTACGATTGTCGGCGGGTTTGTGGTATGTTCGGAAGATAAATGCCGCACGTGCCGGTGTGCGCAAGCGCACACTGCCTGTACAGCATTGCGGTCATCGGAAGACCGCCCCTCAGCGGGGCAGGCTTGCGATGATCGCAAGTACATTCTGCCTGTCCAAGATGGGCAGATCGTACGTTTTTTTGAATTACCTTACAACCATCGCAAGACAAAAGTCTTGCAATGGTTGTAAGGTCTGTGGCCACCTTTAGACTGTAATTCCTATCACTTTCTGTTGTCACCAGGCTTAGGAAGTGAATTAACATTCCCCTACCAAGCTAAAAATAACTCTTCGCTACTCTGTCCCCTACCGGATAAAGACGTTTGGCTTCACATACACTTTAAAGTTTATTCATAAAGCCTGAAATATGCATTGTGTGGGGTTTATAGGAAAACTGCAAATCCTGCTCGCAAGGCCTTTGTAAAACCTGGAGAAACGAGCACAGTTAGAGGAACCTGTTGCTGATGAAATCTGGCATTTGCAGCACATCCAAAATCCGTTCATAATTTTATAAATGAAAATGTTCTAGTTTGGGAGATATATAATTGTTTTTTTTTTCAATCAGTGGAATGCATCAACAAAAAAACCTGTTGCATAAAGCTTTTTATTTTGTAAACGTTTGCTAAGGAATAAGACATTTGTATGATTGTTTGTTTTCAGGAGAAAATGCAGAAAAGCTTTTGCAGTTCAAGCGCTGGTTCTGGTCCATTGTTGAAAAGATGAGCATGGCTGAGCGGCAAGATTTAGTAAGTGCTCATTACATTATCATTGTGTTGTATTGCTAATATATTTTTGTAGCTTTTTCTATATTAATTTTTATGAGATACATTTTACCTGTACATAGTATATTTAGAACATTTACATAAACCACAATCTTCTGATTGGTTCTTTTATATGCTGTAATATGTTAGTGCTTCGAGTGCATCATCACAGCCCTGCAATTGTTAACTATGTTGTAGCTATTGGAAAGTTTGCGTGGTTGTCTAAAGGTGGCCATTCTCCTTTCAACCATTGTACAACTTTTGTTGTCCAGACATCTCACCCTCATTCAATTTTCTTACAACTAGCCCATCATACACAGACCAATTAACGCTCGGCAGCACCACCACCTGGCTGATTTTCATCGATCAAAAGGATAGATTTTCGTTTGAGCATGTGCAGTTTGCATCTTGAGATTTGTGTTGTACAACGCCACTAATCTGTCAATTTTTCATCCAATTAGACAAAAGTTTTCTTGCCTGCTTGAAAGACAAAAATCTGCCAGTTGTACAGTAATTGAGGTTGTACACTCCCCATCAACTGGCAGATTTTCTGAGGAAATTGCAATCACAGACAAAAATCTCCAGATAATTGTGAGGTGTATAGGCACCTTTTACTATGCGCTCATCAGCTATAGCACATTAATACACATGAGGTAGAGAATGACTGGTTCAGTCTTTTATTTTGGATCTGGTGCTTAAGTTTCCTCCCTCGAGACCTAGGGGCAGCAGATCACGTCCAGCCAAAACCAGCCTCCCCCCTGGGTATTCTACTGCTCATGTGCCCCCCCATATTGTCTCTCTAGCACATGCTCCAGCTGGACATGCTTCTTGCTGCAACACTGTGCAGAGAAGTAAACTACTGCACCACTGAAGCCTGGGTCTCCTCCACCTGTTGGTGTTTGCACACCTCTCACCTCCTGTCATGAGTTTTGCTGGAGATGCATATAGCAGACCTTAGATGTGCGGGTACCAATGAGGGGGGCGCAGGGGCTACTCAACCAGATAACCGTTCTGGCAAGGGCCCTACCTCTTCTAGGGACACCATCTCTGCTAGTACCATGCTTTGCTACCTGTCCCCTTCACTGTTAGCATCAGGGGCCTCCTGCACCCTCTAGAATACACACCTATGACTTGCTGTCTAGATAGGAGTTTACAGCTGATTTATGGGGTGAGAATGACCAAGCTTTTTCAGACTGCAGGTTCCACAAGTGGGGGCCCCCCCCTCTCCTGTTCCCTCAGACCACCTCAGAGATTCCTCTGCATGTGCTTTATTGTACCTGAGGAGGCTGAGGTTGGCATCTGGTTCTGAGGATTTCTTTCAGGAAGAGGACCTGTATTGACACTTGACGCAGTGTACACCATTTAGCCATCTGCATTAACCCTTCCAAAGTTTACTACTCTGAGGTCTTGGATAATTCCTAAACCTGCCAAAAATGTTAAGGTTCACTTGCTGTTACAGCCTGTGTTGTATGGTGACTGGGAGCACTCTGAGAAATGTTCTCCACAATATGATTTGCCCAGCAATATCCTATTGATGGTTTCTTATTTTATGGTTATGACAAAAATACTGTTTTGTTTGTTCCTGCTGACCTGTGCTTCCTGTGACCTGTCTTATGGTCCAGAATGTCTAAATACAGAAGCAGTGTATGTCTGCTGGTAGGTTACAAATACATTCTGCAACACATGTGCACAATTTTAAATACTAAAGTAGATCAGATGCCTGCTCTCTCCTTTTCTTTCCATTGGTGAAGCAAGTTTAGATCATAGGTTAGTCTGACTTGCAGGCGTTCTTTTACTGATCGTTCTTGTCAGCAGTTTTACCTCTTGCAGGCACTCTACCTGAGCACACCCAAGAAAGGCAGAAATTTCAAGTGCCAACCTATCAGTCTAAAGCAATTTCAATCCGATAAGGTTTTCCCATCTGTCTTATCACCCTTCCCCACCTCCCATGACCCCCCCACATCTCTTTTCTGATTTCTGGAAGGGGCTTTAGACATCTCCACCTTGGACAATTATTTTATATGTAGTCATCCTATATGTGCAGTGTGTTATTGGGAGATAGAAGTGACAACTTCTGTACAAAAGCAGACCTGTGGTGACCAGAAACAAATATTTTGCCTGCAAAATGAGGGTTTTGTTTTTTTAGGACATTAATCTGTGAGGATAGAAGAGAGATGGATATAGATATATAGAGGCGTGTGTGTGTTGGGAACAAAATTCACATTGTGCCCAAATAATTTTTCTATTTTTATTAACATAGGTATATTTTTGGACGTCAAGCCCATCTTTGCCCGCAAGTGAAGAAGGATTTCAGCCCATGCCGTCAATTACCATACGACCGCCAGATGACCAACATCTCCCCACCGCCAACACCTGTATCTCTCGCCTGTATGTCCCTCTCTACTCCTCCAAACAGATTCTCAAACAGAAGTTATTACTGGCTATAAAAACCAAGAACTTTGGGTTCGTGTAGATGAAAGTGTTCCCCCGTGTAATATATCTAGCAAACATGTTTTTGTAGATCTTTTTCCATTTGTCAGAAGTTTATGAAGTCTCGCCCCAACCATGGTGTCGAATTGAGGACTTTCTATCGCTTTTGAGTTGCGATGGCGTCTAACGCCTATGGGCTACACAGGCATTCCTCTGCGAAAACCCAATTATTAGTTCGGCCCGTCTACCAGGTCTTCTGACAAACGGTTTGGCTTTGTTACGTTCCCTGCAAATCCCAGGACCGGAGGAAGATGAAGTAACACTGTGATAGTCTCTTCCCAGACAGGACAATGTCAGACAATTCACCGCTGCCTTTGTGGAAACCGCTTTATTGATGGTTGTTGGAAGGAGGGAATAATGATATCGAAATCTAAAATATAATCTGTCACACCCTTTTTTTTTTCATTTCCTTTTTTTTGTAGGATTTTTTTGGGTTTCTTCCCTCTATGAGCTTATGTTGCACTATTTTTATTTTTCATGTGTCATGTCGATATACACCTTGCTCTAATCACAATCTTTTTCCATAGACTGGAGCTTTTGAGAAGAATAGGTCATGAAAAAAATTGCATGTACAAATACATGTATGTAATTTTATGTTAAATGCATACAAAATCAGTTGGATTTTTTTTTCTTCCGAATCATTTCTTCACTTTACTATGCTTTGTCAATTACGCCAGTGGGAAAATAACTCAAGCAGATCTGTTTTTATTTTAAATGGACGCTTTTAGGTAAAAAAAAAAATGAAACAAAAATTGTGTTTTTGAGTTATTTCTGACGTTTCTCAGTACGGTATTACAATGTGTATAGTGCGAAACATTAAAGAATTATGACAATTTTATAACATTGCAAGAGGACGTATACTGTGCCCCAAAAAGCAGCCAGCAGAGGTAAAGGACCAGGTTTTATTATGGATGTCCCGATACTAGTATCGGGGCTGATGCAGGGCATTTTCATGAGTACTTGTAATTCGTGAAAATTCCCCAATACTAAAGGCCAATTCCGGCACTTTAAATTTTTTAAACCAGAGCAGTCCCGCTTTTGCAGGGGTCCTCAGGCAGCCTGCTGGGTATCCCGCGGTAGCTGTCTTTGACCGTGCCAGAGAGGCCGCACATCACCTCCAGCTCCTTCCCGAGACTGGCACAGCAAAGGACAGCCCTGGAGCTCGGCTCCTGCCCACAGAGATTGGCACCTGCACGCAGCCCTGTTATAATTGCTCTATAACCGTGGATTGCTGAGATTTGTAGTCCTTTATAGCCAGTTGTCATTCTCCATTGCGGTATAATCATGAATTGCTGAGATTTGTAGTCCTCTAGAGCTGGTCGCCATTCTTTGCTGTATAATCATGGATTGATGGGATCTCTAGTTCTCTTTTGCTTGTTGCTGTTCTCCATTTGCTGAATAATCTTAGATTGAGTTACAGTTCTTCATAATTATAAACTAAAATCATTAGTCTGTATTTTAGAAAAAAAGTCATGTCCCTTTTAAGAAAAAGTATTGGCATCGGTGAGTACCTGAGGGAAAGTAATTGGTCTTGAAAAAATGGTATCGGGACATCCCTAGGTTTTACCCTCAGGCTCCCTGGAGCAAATCTTTTCTCCATTACGGATATCACATACTTTTTGTGTAATGTGTGGAGGCAAACCTTTCTCTATGGAAAGACTGAAGCCTACTGGGTAAATAAGCAGCAGGAAAGGTAGAGAAAACCACTGAATGAAGCAGAGGCAGCGAGATGATTGTACTACAGCACCATAGGTACAGCTTCCTCTCCAGCAGGAGACTGCAGCACAGCCGTGATGTAGCCGAATCTCATAAAACGATCAGTCATAGGCACCATGCCTTAGATGTCGTCACTTCAGATATACAGCTACCGTATGAGACTCTAGGCACAGGACGCACACTGCTATTGTTCAGAAGGATCTCAAGGCAAGGCAGGTTTTTATGTTTTGGGTATTTGCTTAGACACAATTAACATTTTTAGATTTCCTCTATAAAACCCCAAATCTTCATCTTTTCAAGTAGTGTAATCCCTTTCTGGTCTTATAATTGGTGTGTGGGGGAGGCACTCAACCCCCCCACCCTATCCATAAGGTCTCCTATCAACATCCTGGAGCTCAGACTGCAAAACAAATGTCATTTTTGGTCTGTGGAAAA
>NW_017306284.1:2471735-2472060 GCF_000935625.1 Nanorana parkeri | reverse complement strand
GTCTTCAAAACAAAGTTCATTGTTGGTCTTGTAAAAAAAAAAAAAAAAACTACAGGCCTAATAAATCTGTTACAGAATTGACTCACAAAAGCAATTTTAATCTCCATTATATCTACGGCTGCTGTCCACTTGCAGTACCCCTCGGCATTGCGCTTTTGGGATCTGTACATGGACCCCACATGGAATATGTAGGTACGGCCTGTAGTGTTGCTCTGGGCACTGAATCTTGCATTAGGCGCTCACTGCGAGATTGAGTCTCGGTGCTATACAGGTCCAGGACTGTGCTCCATCAGCTGGTGGTTGATGCTGAAGAGGGCTGTGCCTG